>NW_027195463.1:0-25000 GCF_038502225.1 Cherax quadricarinatus | reverse complement strand
CTTGTATGTCTCATAACAATAAAAATGCTTTCAAATGAGCTGATGTAGGTAACAGCTCTAAGCTTCAATAAAGTTAGGAATCCTTAACCTGTAAATAGCTGTCAATAAAGCTAGGATCCTTAACCTTGTCAAACCCTGTTAAAAAAAAAAAAAAAAAAGAGAGAGAGAGAGAGAGAGAGAGAGAGAGAGAGAGAGAGAGAGAGAGAGAGAAAGAGAGAGAGAGAGAGAGAGAGAGAGAGAGAGAGAGAGAGAGAGAGAGAGAGAGAGAGAGAGAGAGAGAGAGAGAGAGAGAGAGAGAGAGAGAGAGAGAGAGAGAGAGAGAGAGAGAAAGAGAGAGAGTGAGAGAGAGAGAGAGAGAGGTAGAGAGAGACAGACAGACAGAGAGAGAAAGAGAGAGAGAGAGAGAGAGAGAGAGAGAGAGAGAGAGAGAGAGAGAGAGACCCCTGGAGACACGGTACAGAGTGTCGAGGGCCTCGCCAAACGTGAGAACTCGTCACAGGAGACAACAGAGTGGAGAAGTTTCTCTCTGTGGATCCACACAGGGATAAAAAAAGTGTTCTCCCTTTTAAAAGCTTCTTTCTTAGTTTCTCTCATCTCCTTCCTCCTCTTATCTCCCTTCTTCTCTCTTTTTTCTTTCGCCTGCATTCATTCCACACACTTAACATCACATTCTTATTGCATTCAACACTTCGCTCCACTGTGGCTGTTGCTGTCTAATGTGGCTGTTGCTGTCTAGTGTGGTTGTTGCTGTCTAATGTGGCTGTTGCTTCTAGTGTGGTTGTTGCTGTGTAATGTGGCTGTTGCTGTCTAATGTGGCTCTTGCTGTCTAATGTGGCTGTTGCTGTCTAGTGTGGCTGTTGCTGTGTAATGTGGCTGTTGCTGTATAATGTGGCTGTTGCTGTCTAATGTGGCTGTTGCTGTCTAGTGTGGTTGTTGTTGTCTAATGTGGCTGTTGCTGTGTAATGTGGCTGTTGCTGTCTAGTGTGGTTGTTACTGTCTAGTGTGGTTGTTGCTGTTCAGTGTGGTTGCTGTTGTCTAGTGTGATTGTTGCTGTGTAATGTGGCTGTTGCTGTCTAGTGTGGCTGTTGCTGTCTAGTGTGGTTGCTGTTGTCTAGTGTGATTGTTGCTGTGTAATGTGGCTGTTGCTGTCTAGTGTGGCTGTTGCTGTCTAGTGTGGTTGTTGTTGTCTAGTGTGATTGTTGCTGTGTAATGTGGCTGTTGCTGTCTAGTGTGTCTATTGCTGTCTAGTGTGGTTGTTGCTGTCTAGTGTGGCTGTTTCTGTTCAGTGTGGTTGTTGCTGTTTAATGTGGCTGTTCCTGTCTAGTATGGTTGCTGCTGTCTAGTGTCGTTGTTGCTGTCTAGTGTGGCTGTTGCTGTTCAGTGTGGTTGCTGTTGTCTAGTGTGATTGTTGCTGTGTAATGTGGCTGTTGCTGTGTAATGTGGCTGTTGCTGTCTAGTGTGGCTGTTACTGTCTAGTGTGGTTGTTGCTGTCTAGTGTGACTGTTGCTGTTCAGTGTGGTTGTTGCTGTTTAATGTGGCAGTTCCTGTCTAGTGTGGTTGTTGCTGTCTAGTGTGGATGTTGCTGTTCTGTGTGGTTGTTGCTGTTTAATGTGGCTGTTGCTGTCTAGTGTGGTTGCTGTTGTCTAGTGTGGATGTTGCTGTCTAGTGTGGTTGCTGTTGTCTAGTGTGGCTGTTGCTGTTCAGTGTTTTTGTTGCTGTTTAATGTGGATGTTGCTGTCTAGTGTGGTTGTTGCTGTCTAGTGTGAGTGTCGCTGTCTAATGTGGTTGTTGCTGTCTAGTGTAGCTGTTGTTGTCTAATGTAAATGTTACTGTCTAGTGTGGTTGTTGCTGTCTAGTGTGATTGGTGTTGTCTAGTGTGGTTGTTGCTGTCTAGTGTGATTGTTGCTGTGTAGTGTGGTTGTTGCTGTCTAGTGTGATTGCTGCTGTTTAATGTGATTGTTGCTGTCTAGTGTGATTGATGCTGCCTAGTGTGGTTATTGCTGTCTAGTGTGGCTGTTGCTGTCTAGTATGGTTGTTGATGTCGAGTGTGACTGCTGCTGTTTAATGTGGTTGTTGCTGTCTAGTGTGATTGATGCTGTCTAGTGTGGTTATTGCTGTCTAGTGTGGTTGTTGCTGTCTAGGGTGGTTGTTGCTGTCTAGTGTGGATGTTGCTGTCTAGTGTGGTTGTTGCTGTCTAGTGTGGTTGTTGCTCTCTAATATAGATTTTGCTGTCTAGTGTGATTGTTGCTGTCTAGTGTGATTGTTGCTGTCTAGTGTGGATGTTGCTGTCTAGTGTGGTTGTTGCTGTCTAGTGTGGATGTTGCTGTCTAGTGTGGTTGTTGCTGTCTAGTGTGGTTGTTGCTCTCTAATATTGATTTTGCTGTCTAGTGTGATTGTTGCTGTCTAGTGTGAGTGTTGCTGTCTAATGTGGTTGTTGTTGTCTAGTGTGGTTGTTGCTGTCTAGTGTGAGTGTTGCTGTCTAATGTGGTTGTTGTTGTCTAGTGTGGTTGTTGCTGTCTAGTGTGGTTGTTGATGTCGAGTGTGACTGCTGCTGTCTAGTGTGGCTGTTGCTGTCTAGTGTGGTTGTTGCTGTGTAGTGTGATTGCTGCTGTTTAATGTGGTTGTTGCTGTCTAATGTGGATGTTGCTGTCTAGTGTGGTTGTTGCTGTCTAGTGTGAATGTTGCTGTCTAGTGTGGTTGTTGCTGTCTAGTGTGGATGTTGCTGTCTAGTGTGGTTGTTGCTGTCTAGTGTGGTTGTTGCTGTCTAGTGTGATTGATGCTGTTTAATGTGGTTGTTGCTGTCTAGTGTGATTGATGCTGTCTAGTGTGGTTATTGCTCTCTAGTGTGATTGATGCTGTCTAGTGTGGTTATTGCTGTCTAGTGTGGTTGTTACTATCTAGTGTTGTTGTTGCTGTTTAGTGTTTTTGTTGCTGTCTAGTGTGGTTGTTGCTCTCTAGTGTGGATGTTGCTGTCTAGTGTGGCTGTTGCTGTCTAGTGTGGTTGTTGCTGTCTAGTGTGATTGATGCTGTTTAATGTGGTTGTTGCTGTCTAGTGTGGATGTTGCTGTCTAGTGTGGATGTTGCTGTCTAGTGTGGTTGTTGCTGTCTAGTGTGGATGTTGCTGTCTAGTGTGGTTGTTGCTGTCTAGTGTGGTTGTTGCTGTCTAGTGTGGTTGTTGCTGTCTAGTGTGATTGATGCTGTCTAGTGTGGTTGTTGCTGTCTAGTGTGGTTGTTGCTGTCTAGTGTGATTGATGCTGTCTAGTGTGGTTGTTGCTGTCTAGTGTGATTGTTGCTGCTTAATGTGGTTGTTGCTGTCTAGGGTGGATGTTGCTGTCTAGTGTGGATGTTGCTGTCTAGTGTGGTTGTTGCTGTCTAGTGTGGTTGTTGCTGTCTAGTGTGGTTATTGCTGTCTAGTGTGGCTGTTGCTGTCTAGTGTGATTGTTGCTGTCTGGTGTGGTTGTTGCTGTCTAGTGTGGTTGTTTCTGTCTAGTGTGGTTGTTGCTGTCTAGTGTGCTTATTGCTGTCTAGTGTGATTGCTGCTGTCTAGTGTGATTGTTGCTGTCTAGTGTGATTGCTGCTGTCTAGTGTGATTGCTGCTGTCTAGTGTGATTGCTGCTGTCTAGTCTGGCTGTTGTTGTCTAGTGTGGTTGTTGCTGCCTAGTCTGGCTGTTGCTGTCTAGTGTGGTTGTTGCTGTCAATTTCGAGATAACATGTTTACCTGTCTACAGACACAGTAGACAATATGTACCTGTCCACGGACAGCAGACACTATTTATCTGCCCACAGAAAGCAGACAGAATGTAACTGTCCACAGGCAGCAAACAGTATATACCTGTTCACAGACAGTATGTACCTGTCCACAGACAGTATATACCTGTTCACAGACAGCAGAGAGTATGTACTTTTCCACTGACAGAGCAGAAAGTATGTACCAATCCACAGACAAAACAGACAGTATGTACCTGTCTACAGACAGTATGTAACTGTCCACAGACAGTATGTACCTGTCCACAGACAGTATGTAACTGTCCACAGACAGTATGTACCTGTCCACAGACAGTATGTACCTGCCCACAGACAGTATGTAACTGTCCACAGACAGTATGTACCTGTCCACAAACACAGAAGAGAGTATGTACCTGTCCACATATTCAGCAGACAGTATGTACATGTCCACAGACACAGCAGACAGTATGTATCTATCCACAAATTCAGCAGACAGTATGTACCTGTCCACAGACACAGCAGACAGTGTGTACCTGTCCACAGACGCAGGAGACAGTATGTGCCTGTCCACAGACACAGCAGGCAGTATGTACATGTCCACAGACACAGCAGACAGTATGTACATGTCAACAGACACAGCAGACAGTATGTACATGTCCACAGACACAGCAGACAGTATGTACATGTCAACAGACACAGCAGACAGTATGTACATGTCCACAGACACAGCAGACAGTATGTACATGTCCACAGACACAGCAGACAGTATGTACATGTCCACAGACACAGCAGACAGTATGTACATGTCCACAGACAGTATGTACATGTCCACAGACACAGCAGACAGTATGTACATGTACACAGACACAGCAGACAGTATGTACATGTCAACAGACACAGCAGACAGTATGTACATGTCAACAGACACAGCAGACAGTATGTACATGTCAACAGACACAGCAGACAGTATGTACATGTCAACAGACACAGCAGACAGTATGTACATGTACACAGACACAGCAGACAGTACATGTCAACAGACACAGCAGACAGTATGTACATGTCAACAGACACAGCAGACAGTATGTACATGTACACAGACACAGCAGACAGTATGTACATGTCAACAGACACAGCAGACAGTATGTACATGTCAACAGACACAGCAGACAGTATGTACATGTCAACAGACACAGCAGACAGTATGTACATGTCAACAGACACAGCAGACAGTATGTACATGTCAACAGACACAGCAGACAGTATGTACATGTCAACAGACACAGCAGACAGTATGTACATGTCAACAGACACAGCAGACAGTATGTACATGTCAACAGACACAGCAGACAGTATGTACATGTCAACAGACACAGCAGACAGTATGTACATGTCAACAGACACAGCAGACAGTATGTACATGTCCACAGACACAGCAGACAGTATGTACATGTCCACAGACACAGCAGACAGTATGTACATGTCAACAGACACAGCAGACAGTATGTACATGTCAACAGACACAGCAGACAGTATGTACATGTCAACAGACACAGCAGACAGTATGTACGTGTCAACAGACACAGCAGACAGTATGTACGTGTCAACAGACACAGCAGACAGTATGTACATGTCAACAGACACAGCAGACAGTATGTACATGTCAACAGACAGTATGTAGCAGACAGTATGTACAGTATGTACACAGACACAGCAGACAGTATGTATGTCAC
Source organism: Cherax quadricarinatus (assembly GCF_038502225.1). NCBI lineage: Eukaryota > Metazoa > Arthropoda > Malacostraca > Decapoda > Parastacidae > Cherax > Cherax quadricarinatus. The sequence goes on along the minus strand of NW_027195463.1, from coordinate 19,541 downwards.
AGACACAGCAGACAGTATGTACATGTCCACAGACACAGCAGACAGTATGTACATGTCAACAGACACAGCAGACAGTATGTACGCAGACACAGCAGACAGTATGTACGCAGACACAGCAGACAGTATGTACATGTACACAGACACAGCAGACAGTATGTACGCAGACACAGCAGACAGTATGTACACAGACACAGCAGACAGTATGTACGCAGACACAGCAGACAGTATGTACGCAGACACAGCAGACAGTATGTACATGTACGCAGACACAGCAGACAGTATGTACGCAGACACAGCAGACAGTATGTACGCAGACACAGCAGACAGTATGTACATGTCAACAGACACAGCAGACAGTATGTACGCAGACACAGCAGACAGTATGTACGCAGACACAGCAGACAGTATGTACGCAGACACAGCAGACAGTATGTACGCAGACACAGCAGACAGTATGTACGCAGACACAGCAGACAGTATGTACATGTCAACAGACACAGCAGACAGTATGTACGCAGACACAGCAGACAGTATGTACGCAGACACAGCAGACAGTATGTACATGTCAACAGACACAGCAGACAGTATGTACGCAGACACAGCAGACAGTATGTACGCAGACACAGCAGACAGTATGTACGCAGACACAGCAGACAGTATGTACGCAGACACAGCAGACAGTATGTACACAGACACAGCAGACAGTATGTACGCAGACACAGCAGACAGTATGTACGCAGACACAGCAGACAGTATGTACACAGACACAGCAGACAGTATGTACGCAGACACAGCAGACAGTATGTACGCAGACACAGCAGACAGTATGTACACAGACACAGCAGACAGTATGTACACAGACACAGCAGACAGTATGTACACAGACACAGCAGACAGTATGTACGCAGACACAGCAGACAGTATGTACGCAGACACAGCAGACAGTATGTACGCAGACACAGCAGACAGTATGTACACAGACACAGCAGACAGTATGTACGCAGACACAGCAGACAGTATGTACGCAGACACAGCATACAGTATGTACACAGACACAGCAGACAGTATGTACACAGACACAGCAGACAGTATGTACACAGACACAGCAGACAGTATGTACGCAGACACAGCAGACAGTATGTACGCAGACACAGCAGACAGTATGTACGCAGACACAGCAGACAGTATGTACGCAGACACAGCAGACAGTATGTACGCAGACACAGCAGACAGTATGTACGCAGACACAGCAGACAGTATGTACGCAGACACAGCAGACAGTATGTACGCAGACACAGCAGACAGTATGTACACAGACACAGCAGACAGTATGTACACAGACACAGCAGACAGTATGTACACAGACACAGCAGACAGTATGTACGCAGACACAGCAGACAGTATGTACGCAGACACAGCAGACAGTATGTACGCAGACACAGCAGACAGTATGTACGCAGACACAGCAGACAGTATGTACGCAGACACAGCAGACAGTATGTACGCAGACACAGCAGACAGTATGTACGCAGACACAGCAGACAGTATGTACGCAGACACAGCAGACAGTATGTACACAGACACAGCAGACAGTATGTACACAGACACAGCAGACAGTATGTACACAGACACAGCAGACAGTATGTACGCAGACACAGCAGACAGTATGTACGCAGACACAGCAGACAGTATGTACGCAGACACAGCAGACAGTATGTACACAGACACAGCAGACAGTATGTACACAGACACAGCAGACAGTATGTACGCAGACACAGCAGACAGTATGTACGCAGACACAGCAGACAGTATGTACGCAGACACAGCAGACAGTATGTACGCAGACACAGCAGACAGTATGTACATGTCCACAGACACAGCAGACAGTATGTACGCAGACACAGCAGACAGTATGTACGCAGACACAGCAGACAGTATGTACGCAGACACAGCAGACAGTATGTACGCAGACACAGCAGACAGTATGTACGCAGACACAGCAGACAGTATGTACGCAGACACAGCAGACAGTATGTACGCAGACACAGCAGACAGTATGTACGCAGACACAGCAGACAGTATGTACACAGACACAGCAGACAGTATGTACATGTCAACAGACACAGCAGACAGTATGTACACAGACACAGCAGACAGTATGTACATGTCAACAGACACAGCAGACAGTATGTACACAGACACAGCAGACAGTATGTACACAGACACAGCAGACAGTATGTACACAGACACAGCAGACAGTATGTACGCAGACACAGCAGACAGTATGTACGCAGACACAGCAGACAGTATGTACGCAGACACAGCAGACAGTATGTACGCAGACACAGCAGACAGTATGTACACAGACACAGCAGACAGTATGTACGCAGACACAGCAGACAGTATGTACGCAGACACAGCAGACAGTATGTACGCAGACACAGCAGACAGTATGTACGCAGACACAGCAGACAGTATGTACATGTCCACAGACACAGCAGACAGTATGTACGCAGACACAGCAGACAGTATGTACGCAGACACAGCAGACAGTATGTACGCAGACACAGCAGACAGTATGTACGCAGACACAGCAGACAGTATGTACACAGACACAGCAGACAGTATGTACGCAGACACAGCAGACAGTATGTACGCAGACACAGCAGACAGTATGTACACAGACACAGCAGACAGTATGTACGCAGACACAGCAGACAGTATGTACGCAGACACAGCAGACAGTATGTACACAGACACAGCAGACAGTATGTACGCAGACACAGCAGACAGTATGTACACAGACACAGCAGACATTATGTACGCAGACACAGCAGACAGTATGTACACAGACACAGCAGACAGTATGTACGCAGACACAGCAGACAGTATGTACGCAGACACAGCAGACAGTATGTACGCAGACACAGCAGACAGTATGTACGCAGACACAGCAGACAGTATGTACACAGACACAGCAGACAGTATGTACGCAGACACAGCAGACAGTATGTACGCAGACACAGCAGACAGTATGTACATGTACGCAGACACAGCAGACAGTATGTACGCAGACACAGCAGACAGTATGTACACAGACACAGCAGACAGTATGTACTCAGACACAGCAGACAGTATGTACGCAGACACAGCAGACAGTATGTACGCAGACACAGCAGACGAGAAGGAATGAGAATAAACAAAGAAAAACTATGAAATATTTATTAAAATACATTAACAGACAAACAACGGTGGTTAACAGACAGAGATGTGAGATGTGTGATGTGCTTACATTGTGAGTCTTGATGATGATGTGCTGTGGTGTTATGGTGATGTATTGTGGCGTTGTGGTGATGTGCTGTGGTGTTATGGTGATGTGTTGTGGCGTTGTGGTGATGTGCTGTGGTGTTATGGTGATGTGGCGTTGTGATGTGCCGTGAGGTTATGGTGATGTGTTGTTGCATTGTGGTGATGTTCTGTTGTGTTATGGTGATGTTGTGTGGCGTTATGTTGATGTGCTGTGGTGTTATGGTGATGTGTTGTGGCGTTATGGTGATGTGCTGTGGTGTTATGGTGATGTGTTGTGGCGTTATGGTGATGTGCTGTGGTGTTATGGTGATGTGTTGTGGCGTTATGGTGATGTGCTGTGGTGTTAAGGTGATGTATTGTGGCGTTATGGTGATGTGCTGTGGTGTTATGGTGATGTGTTGTGGCGTTATGGTGATGTGCTGTGGTGTTATGGTGATGTGTTGTGGCGTTATGGTGATGTGCTGTGGTGTTATGGTGATGTGTTGTGGCGTTATGGTGATGTACTGTGGTGTTATGGTGATGTGCCGTGGTGTTGTGGTGATGTGTTGTGGCGTTATGGTGATGTGCTGTGGTGTTATGGTGATGTGTTGTGGCGTTATGGTGATGTGCTGTGGTGTTATGGTGATGTGTTGTGGTGTTATGGTGATGTGTTGTGGCGTTATGGTGATGTGCTGTGGTGTTATGGTGATGTGCTGTGGTGTTATGGTGATGTGTTGTGGCGTTATGGTGATGTGTTGTGGCGTTATGGTGATGTGCTGTGGTGTTATGGTGATGTGTTGTGGCGTTGTGATGATGTGCTGTGGTGTTCTGGTGTTGTGGCGTTGTGATGTGCCGTGAGGTTATGTTGATGTGTTGTGGCGTTGTGGTGATGTGCTGTGGTGTTATGGTGATGTGGCGTTGTGATGTGCCGTGAGGTTATGGTGATGTGTTGTGGCGTTGTGGTGATGTGCTGTGGTGTTATGGTGATGTGGCATTGTGATGTGCCCTGAGGTTATGGTGATGTGTTGTGGCGTTGTGGTGATGTGCTGTGGTGTTATGGTGATGTGGCGTTGTGATGTGCCGTGAGGTTATGGTGATGTGTTGTGGCGTTGTGGTGATGTGCTGTGGTGTTATGGTGATGTGTTGTGGCGTTGTGATGTGCTGTGGGGTTATGGTGATGTGTTGTGGCGTTATGGTGATGTGTTGTAGTGTTGTGGTGATGTGTTGTGGTGTTATGGTGATGTGCCGTGGTGTTGTGGTGATGTGCTGTGCTGGTGTGGTGTTGTGGTGATGTGCTTTGGTGTTACGGCAATGCGCTCTGGTGTTGTGGTGATGTGCTGTGTTGTGGTGATATACCGTAGTGTTATGGTGATGTGCTGTGGTGTTATGGTGATGTGCTGTAGTGTTGTGGTGATGTGCAGCGGTGTTCTGGTGATGTACTGTGGTGTTATGGTGATGTGCTGTAGTGTTGTGGTGATGTGCAGTGGTGTTCTGGTGATGTACTGTGGTGTTATGGTGATGTGCTGTGGTGTTATGGTGATGTGCCGTGGTGTTGTGATGTGCAGTGGTGATGTCCTGTGGTGTTTTGATGTGTTGTGATGTTCTCTGGTGTTGTACTGTGTTGTGATGATGTGCAGCGGTGTTCTGGTGATGTACTGTGGTGTTATGGTGATGTGCTGTAGTGTTGTGGTGATGTACAATGATGTTGTGATGTGCAGTTTTGTGATGTGCAGTGGCGTTATGGTGATGTGCTTGGTACTGTGATGTGCTGTGGTGATGCAGTGGTGTTATGGTGATGTGCTTGCTACTGTGATGCTGTGGTGTTATGGTGATGTGGTTGCTACTGTGATGTGCTGTGGTGATGCAGTGGTGTTATGGTGATGTGCTTGCTACTGTGATGCTGTGGTGATGCTGTGGTGTTATGGTGATGTGGTTGCTACTGTGATGTGCTGTAGTGATGCAGTGGTGTTATGGTGATGTGCTGTAGTATTGTGGTGATGTGCGTTGGTGTTATGGTAATGTGCTATAGTACTGAGATGTGTAGTGGTGTTATGGAGATGTACAGTGGTGTTGTGATGTGCAGCGGTGCTATGGTGATGTGTTGTGATGTGCAGTGGTGTTATTGTGATGTGCTGTAGTATTGTGATGTGCAGTGGTGCTATGGTGATGTGCTGTGTTGTTGTGATGTGCTGTGGTGTTATGGTGATGCGCTATGGCGTTGTGGTGATGTACAGTGCTGTTATGGTAATGTGCTGTGGTATTGTGGGATGTGCTGTAGTGTTGTGGTGATGTGTTATGGTGTTATGGTGATGCGTTGTGGTGATGTGCTGTGGTGATATGGTGATGTGGAGAGGTGCTATGGTGGTGTGCTCTGGTTTTATGATGTGTTGTGGTGTTATGGTGATGTGCAGTGGTGTTATGGTGATGTGCTGTGTTGTGGTGATGTGCAATGGTGCTATCGTGATGTGCTGTGGTGTTATGGTGATGTGGTGTGGTGTTATGCTGATGTACTGTGGTGTTTTGGTGACGTACTGTGTTGTTATGGTGATGTACTGTGGTGTTATGGTGATGTGCTGTGGTGTTATGATGTGCTGTGGTGTTATGGTGATGTGCTGTGGTGTTATGGTGATGTGCTGTGGTGTTATGGTGATGTGCTGTGGTGTTATGGTGATATGCTGTGATGTTATGATTCGCTATTGTGTTATGGTGATGTGCTGTGGCGTTATGGTGATGTGCTGTGGTGTTATGGTGGTGTGCTGTGGTGTTATGGTGATGTGCTGTGGTGCTATGGTGGTGTGCTGTGGTGTTATGGTGATGTGCTGTGGTGTTATGGTGATGTGCTGTGGTGTTATGGTGATGTGCTATTGTGTTACGGTGATGTGCTGTGGTGTTATGATGTGCTGTAGTGTTATGGTGATGTGCTGTGGTGTTAATGTGATGTGCTGTGGTGTTATGATGTGCTGTGGTGTTATCGTGATGTACTGTGGCTTTATGGTGACGTGCTGTGGTGTTATGGTGATGTGCTTTGGTTTTATGGTGATGTGCTGCAAAGGTGATGTGCAGTGGTGTTATGGTGATGCTCTGTGGTGTTATGGTGATGTGCTGTGGTGTTGCGGTGATGTGCAGTGGTGCTATCGTGATGTGCTGTGGTGTCATAGTGATGTGCTGTGGTGTTATGGTGATGTGCTGTGGTGTTATGGTGATGTGTTGTGGTGTTATGGTTATGTGCTGTGGTGTTATGATGTGCTGCGGTGTTATGGTGATGTGCTGCGGTGTTATGGTGATGTGCTATGGTGTTATGATATTCTGTGGCGCTGCTCTGGGGTGTTGAGTCAACGCTCCAGCTAGAGGCACATCTTACCCACTAACTAGAAATAAATGAGAATGGGGGAGGCCTCTGTGCAGCATTTGTCTGCACATGGTGTGGTTGTAGCACTTGTCTGCACATGGTGTGACTGTAGCACTTGCCTGTACAAGGTGTGGTTGTAGCACATGTCAGTACGTGGTGTGGCTGTAGCACTTGTCTGTACATGGTGTGGTTATAGCACTTGTCTGTACATGGTGTGGCTGTAGCACTTGTCTGTACATGGCATGGCTGTAGCACTTGTCTGCACATGGTGTGGTTGTAGCACTTGTCTGCACATGGTGTGGTTGTAGCATTTGTCTGCACATGGTGTGGTTGTAGCACTTGTCTGCACATGGTGTGACTGTAGCACTTGCCTGTACAAGGTGTGGTTGTAGCACATGTCAGTACGTGGTGTGGTTATAGCACTTGTCTGTACATGGTGTGGCTGTAGCACTTGTCTGTACATGGCATGGCTGTAGCACTTGTCTGCACATGGTGTGGCTGTAGCACTTGTCTACACATGGTGTGGTTATAGCACTTGTCTGTACATGGTGTGATTGTAGCACTTTTTTGTACATGGTGTGGCTGTAGCACTTGTCTGTACATGGTGTGGCTGTAGCACTTGTCTGTACATGATGTGGCTGTAGCACTTGTCTGTACATGGTGTGGCTGTAGCGCTTTTCTGTACATGGTGTGGCTGTAGCGCTTCTCTGTACATGGTGTGGCTGTAGCACTTGTCTGTACATGGTGTGGCTGTAGCACTTGTCTGTACATGGTGTGGCTGTAGCACTTGTCTGTACATGGTGTGGCTGTAGCGCTTTTCTGTACATGGTGTGGCTGTAGCGCTTCTCTGTACATGGTGTGGCTGTAGCACTTGTCTGTACATGGTGTGGCTGTGATGAGTTAGTCACCTCTAACCAGTGAGTATATCACTTCAAAACAGAGATGTCTGACACCACAGCATCTCTGCAGGCTTGCCACAGAGACTGTTTTCTGCAACTTATTTGCTAACCTCTGGCCCCCAACTCACTGGTATGTGCTACTTTCCAGTGGTAGACCCCCGCCCACCAGTGACGTGTCTCCAACTACTGCACCTCGCTTGACTCCAGTATATGAGAGACCATCTTCATGCCCAGGCTAAGGCGTTCAATACAGGATTCCAAGCATTAGGACTGATTACCTCACCTTCCACTCTCTCCACTCTCTACACACATCATCTCAGTATGGAACTGATGATAAAGCCACTGGTGGGCGAGACATCTCCGAATAAGGACAACCAGATGTCGCACGTGTCCACTGCCTCATTCTGTCACTATTGTGTCATTATTGTAGTCATTCAGGTGATTGTGGCACTACTGAACATAGTTGTATCCCAGGAAGAAAAAAAATCGTGTACAAGTCAAAAATATATATACACTTTGAAATACAAATGAAAAAAATTCTTCCATTTCTCCCCAGCGCAGACAGTGTCTGCCACTTTCCCATACAATACACCACCACTCCCTGCAGTTCATACACTGCCAAGGTCCAGACAGTATTACCACGTTATTAGAACGCAGATCAGGATTCATATGAGCTCCAGAAAAGTATGGCCGCCTTAGATCAGACGTCGAGATGCGAGCGTAGGAAATGCAGTGAACGTAGGTGCGGGCGTGGGCGCAGGCGTGGGAGGTCAGGTGCGGGCATCGTCAAGGCTGGCAAATTTGTATCTACAAGGCCAGCGAGCATCGATGTCGTGAATGGGTATAATTTCTTCAGATGGTTTCTCCCCAGCCAGTTCCTCGCGCACCTGACGACACCAAGATTATTATTATTATTATTATTATTATTATTATTATTATTATTATTATTATTATTATTATTATTATTAACGCTGTTGTTTATATTAATGTTGTTACTACTATTATTGCTAGTATTATCATTATTATAATTGTTGCTGTAATTATTATTATTATTATTATTATTATTATTATTATTATTATTATTATTATTATTATTATTATTATTATTATTATTATTATTACACTCGAAACCAAGCAGCTTCATTCTTCAAGACAAGTTACGGAATTAAATTCTTGTTGAGTTAAAATTGAACCAAATCAACACTGAAGAAACTGTTCCCTGTAACGTGAACACGCGTGCAAAGGGCCATTTTGCAGAGACCGTTTGGGTCTTCCCTCTGCCTGGGTAATATGATATCCCCCCCGTCCCCCCAGTAGTGAATCAGTGGGAAAAAATGGCACACTATATAGGGGTAATAACTATTTTTTTTCACTGTTGGCTTCCCCTCGGTACTATTACAATAGATATCCCTTCCATTTTTTCCAGAAAATTGACAGTCGGCAAACAGCAGTTCAACTGTCGACTGTCCAACGGCATTGACATTCAGCCGACAGCCTCATCGTGTAACAGCCAACTAAAGGCCCTGCAACAGACAGCACCAACAGCACCTGTTCGACCCTCCTGAAGACCCGCAGCAGGTTGAGTCCAGCCAATTTCTTCAGATCTTGTAGGGACCAGGTCGGGTCCTTCAGCAGCTCAGCGAAAAGTTCAGGATACCTCGACACGTCCTCCAGTCCTTCAGGCGTCCTGAAGGAGTGAGATTAATAGTTAATGTGTCTCACAGTGTGTCTTATCCTCAAGAAGTGTGATGAGTGGTTAACGTGTTTCTCAGTCCTGAAGGGGTGAGACAAGTAGTTTATACGTCTCTCAAATGAAAAATAAAAATAGAATGTTGTCCCACACTCTCCCATAAGGTCTTGTTAGGGATTAAACATTATTACACAAGTGTCTGGCGACCATCTTCCACAGCGTTCATATTACCCAGCGTTCATCCCCCCGAGCGTTCACCTATACAACGTTCATTTTGTCGCATTGTTTACCAGCCAGGAGACACATCAACACTATACATAGGTGAGCGCAGTCTTCTGCAGTCTACTGACTTAGCCGCACACACGTAAGTTAGTAGACTGCAGAAAACTGGAAATGAGACACTTATGCAGCATATGGGAATCTTTATTCAGGAAACGTTTCGCCACGCAGTGGCTTCATCAGTCCAATACAAAGAGGAAGGCGTAAGGAGAGGAGGAGAATGAGGTAATCAGTCCCTCAACCTGGAGTCGATGTGTTCAGTCCATCAATCTTGTAGAATGTACAGCATAGGGCCGTAGACATGGCTTATATACTGTAGTGAGGTGACGTGAAGCAGTTGGAGGCGGGGTCATAGTGGTACCATCCACTAGTCGAAGTAGGTCTTCGTCCAAAGGTTGAACAAGTGTTGAAGAATTCTTTGTAACAAGATCCCATGATGCTGCTGTGTCTGACAGTTGTGATGAATGGTTTGAAAAACCGACATGTTGAAGATTGAGACACTTATGCAGCATATGGGAATCTTTATTCAGGAAACGTTTCGCCACGCAGTGGCTTCATCAGTCCAATACAAAGAGGAAGGCGTAAGGAGAGGAGGAGAATGAGGTAATCAGTCCCTCAACCTGGAGTCGATGTGTTCAGTCCATCAATCTTGTAGAATGTACAGCATAGGGCCGTAGACATGGCTTATATACTGTAGTGAGGTGACGTGAAGCAGTTGGAGGCGGGGTCATAGTGGTACCATCCACTAGTCGAAGTAGGTCTTCGTCCAAAGGTTGAACAAGTGTTGAAGAATTCTTTGTAACAAGATCCCATGATGCTGCTGTGTCTGACAGTTGTGATGAATGGTTTGAAAAACCGACATGTTGAAGATTGAGACACTTATGCAGCATATGGGAATCTTTATTCAGGAAACGTTTCGCCACGCAGTGGCTTCATCAGTCCAATACAAAGAGGAAGGCGTAAGGAGAGGAGGAGAATGAGGTAATCAGTCCCTCAACCTGGAGTCGATGTGTTCAGTCCATCAATCTTGTAGAATGTACAGCATAGGGCCGTAGACATGGCTTATATACTGTAGTGAGGTGACGTGAAGCAGTTGGAGGCGGGGTCATAGTGGGTCGAAGTAGGTCTTCGTCCAAAGTGCTGACAGGGGTCATAGTGGTACCTCATCAGTCCAATACATTCAGTCCCTATGCTACATGAACACATCGACTCCAGGTTGAGGGACTGATTACCTCATTCTCCTCCTCTCCTTACGCCTTCCTCTTTGTATTGGACTGATGAAGCCACTGCGTGGCGAAACGTTTCCTGAATAAAGATTCCCATATGCTGCATAAGTGTCTCAATCTTCAACATGTCGGTTTTTCAAACCATTCATCACAACTGTCAGACACAGCAGCATCATGGGATCTTGTTACAAAGAATTCTTCAACACTTGTTCAACCTTTGGACGAAGACCTACTTCGACTAGTGGATGGTACCACTATGACCCCGCCTCCAACTGCTTCACGTCACCTCACTACAGTATATAAGCCATGTCTACGGCCCTATGCTGTACATTCTACAAGATTGATGGACTGAACACATCGACTCCAGGTTGAGGGACTGATTACCTCATTCTCCTCCTCTCCTTACGCCTTCCTCTTTGTATTGGACTGATGAAGCCACTGCGTGGCGAAACGTTTCCTGAATAAAGATTCCCATATGCTGCATAAGTGTCTCAATCTTCAACATGTCGGTTTTTCAAACCATTCATCACAACTGTCAGACACAGCAGCATCATGGGATCTTGTTACAAAGAATTCTTCAACACTTGTTCAACCTTTGGACGAAGACCTACTTCGACTAGTGGATGGTACCACTATGACCCCGCCTCCAACTGCTTCACGTCACCTCACTACAGTATATAAGCCATGTCTACGGCCCTATGCTGTACATTCTACAAGATTGATGGACTGAACACATCGACTCCAGGTTGAGGGACTGATTACCTCATTCTCCTCCTCTCCTTACGCCTTCCTCTTTGTATTGGACTGATGAAGCCACTGCGTGGCGAAACGTTTCCTGAATAAAGATTCCCATATGCTGCATAAGTGTCTCAATCTTCAACATGTCGGTTTTTCAAACCATTCATCACAACTGTCAGACACAGCAGCATCATGGGATCTTGTTACAAAGAATTCTTCAACACTTGTTCAACCTTTGGACGAAGACCTACTTCGACTAGTGGATGGTACCACTATGACCCCGCCTCCAACTGCTTCACGTCACCTCACTACAGTATATAAGCCATGTCTACGGCCCTATGCTGTACATTCTACAAGATTGATGGACTGAACACATCGACTCCAGGTTGAGGGACTGATTACCTCATTCTCCTCCTCTCCTTACGCCTTCCTCTTTGTATTGGACTGATGAAGCCACTGCGTGGCGAAACGTTTCCTGAATAAAGATTCCCATATGCTGCATAAGTGTCTCAATCTTCAACATGTCGGTTTTTCAAACCATTCATCACAACTGTCAGACACAGCAGCATCATGGGATCTTGTTACAAAGAATTCTTCAACACTTGTTCAACCTTTGGACGAAGACCTACTTCGACTAGTGGATGGTACCACTATGACCCCGCCTCCAACTGCTTCACGTCACCTCACTACAGTATATAAGCCATGTCTACGGCCCTATGCTGTACATTCTACAAGATTGATGGACTGAACACATCGACTCCAGGTTGAGGGACTGATTACCTCATTCTCCTCCTCTCCTTACGCCTTCCTCTTTGTATTGGACTGATGAAGCCACTGCGTGGCGAAACGTTTCCTGAATAAAGATTCCCATATGCTGCATAAGTGTCTCAATCTTCAACTTGTCGGTTTTTCAAACCATTCATCACAACTGTCAGACACAGCAGCATCATGGGATCTTGTTACAAAGAATTCTTCAACACTTGTTCAACCTTTGGACGAAGACCTACTTCGACTAGTGGATGGTACCACTATGACCCCGCCTCCAACTGCTTCACGTCACCTCACTACAGTATATAAGCCATGTCTACGGCCCTATGCTGTACATTCTACAAGATTGATGGACTGAACACATCGACTCCAGGTTGAGGGACTGATTACCTCATTCTCCTCCTCTCCTTACGCCTTCCTCTTTGTATTGGACTGATGAAGCCACTGCGTGGCGAAACGTTTCCTGAATAAAGATTCCCATATGCTGCATAAGTGTCTCAATCTTCAACATGTCGGTTTTTCAAACCATTCATCACAACTGTCAGACACAGCAGCATCATGGGATCTTGTTACAAAGAATTCTTCAACACTTGTTCAACCTTTGGACGAAGACCTACTTCGACTAGTGGATGGTACCACTATGACCCCGCCTCCAACTGCTTCACGTCACCTCACTACAGTATATAAGCCATGTCTACGGCCCTATGCTGTACATTCTACAAGATTGATGGACTGAACACATCGACTCCAGGTTGAGGGACTGATTACCTCATTCTCCTCCTCTCCTTACGCCTTCCTCTTTGTATTGGACTGATGAAGCCACTGCGTGGCGAAACGTTTCCTGAATAAAGATTCCCATATGCTGCATAAGTGTCTCAATCTTCAACATGTCGGTTTTTCAAACCATTCATCACAACTGTCAGACACAGCAGCATCATGGGATCTTGTTACAAAGAATTCTTCAACACTTGTTCAACCTTTGGACGAAGACCTACTTCGACTAGTGGATGGTACCACTATGACCCCGCCTCCAACTGCTTCACGTCACCTCACTACAGTATATAAGCCATGTCTACGGCCCTATGCTGTACATTCTACAAGATTGATGGACTGAACACATCGACTCCAGGTTGAGGGACTGATTACCTCATTCTCCTCCTCTCCTTACGCCTTCCTCTTTGTATTGGACTGATGAAGCCACTGCGTGGCGAAACGTTTCCTGAATAAAGATTCCCATATGCTGCATAAGTGTCTCAATCTTCAACATGTCGGTTTTTCAAACCATTCATCACAACTGTCAGACACAGCAGCATCATGGGATCTTGTTACAAAGAATTCTTCAACACTTGTTCAACCTTTGGACGAAGACCTACTTCGACTAGTGGATGGTACCACTATGACCCCGCCTCCATCTGCTTCACGTCACCTCACTACAGTATATAAGCCATGTCTACGGCCCTATGCTGTACATTCTACAAGATTGATGGACTGAACACATCGACTCCAGGTTGAGGGACTGATTACCTCATTCTCCTCCTCTCCTTACGCCTTCCTCTTTGTACCGAGGGACTGATTACCTCATCTTTTGTATATAGTTCTACTGTCTTCCTATTATGTCCTAGAATCTGTATTGATAAAGCCACTGGATGGCGAAACGTCTACTACAATAAAGATATCCAGATGTTGCACATGTGTCTTAACTTTCATATTGTCGGTATTTTATACCTTTCTTTGCACAACTTGTCAGACACTGCAACATCATGGAATCTTGGTTCAGAGGACATCTACAAGACCTTCTTCACGGCTGCTGCAACTAACCCATCTCTTTGGGAAGGACCTACTTCCACTGGGGAATCCCGCCTACCAGTGACTGACCTCGTCTGCTGCCCGTCCCATTCACTGACGCCTATAAAAAGCGCCAGTCTTCTTGCCTTTGCTCCAGACTCTCCTCCACCACGATGCTGTGAACACTAACTCCAAGGCCGAGGGACTGATTACCTCATCTTTTGTATATAGTTCTACTGTCTTCCTATTATGTCCTAGAATCTGTATTGATAAAGCCACTGGATGGCGAAACGTCTACTACAATAAAGATATCCAGATGTTGCACTTCCTCTTTGTATTGGACTGATGAAGCCACTGCGTGGCGAAACGTTTCCTGAATAAAGATTCCCATATGCTGCATAAGTGTCTCAATCTTCAACATGTCGGTTTTTCAAACCATTCATCACAACTGTCAGACACAGCAGCATCATGGGATCTTGTTACAAAGAATTCTTCAACACTTGTTCAACCTTTGGACGAAGACCTACTTCGACTAGTGGATGGTACCACTATGACCCCGCCTCCAACTGCTTCACGTCACCTCACTACAGTATATAAGCCATGTCTACGGCCCTATGCTGTACATTCTACAAGATTGATGGACTGAACACATCGACTCCAGGTTGAGGGACTGATTACCTCATTCTCCTCCTCTCCTTACGCCTTCCTCTTTGTATTGGACTGATGAAGCCACTGCGTGGCGAAACGTTTCCTGAATAAAGATTCCCATATGCTGCATAAGTGTCTCAATCTTCAACATGTCGGTTTTTCAAACCATTCATCACAACTGTCAGACACAGCAGCATCATGGGATCTTGTTACAAAGAATTCTTCAACACTTGTTCAACCTTTGGACGAAGACCTACTTCGACTAGTGGATGGTACCACTATGACCCCGCCTCCAACTGCTTCACGTCACCTCACTACAGTATATAAGCCATGTCTACGGCCCTATGCTGTACATTCTACAAGATTGATGGACTGAACACATCGACTCCAGGTTGAGGGACTGATTACCTCATTCTCCTCCTCTCCTTACGCCTTCCTCTTTGTATTGGACTGATGAAGCCACTGCGTGGCGAAACGTTTCCTGAATAAAGATTCCCATATGCTGCATAAGTGTCTCAATCTTCAACATGTCGGTTTTTCAAACCATTCATCACAACTGTCAGACACAGCAGCATCATGGGATCTTGTTACAAAGAATTCTTCAACACTTGTTCAACCTTTGGACGAAGACCTACTTCGACTAGTGGATGGTACCACTATGACCCCGCCTCCAACTGCTTCACGTCACCTCACTACAGTATATAAGCCATGTCTACGGCCCTATGCTGTACATTCTACAAGATTGATGGACTGAACACATCGACTCCAGGTTGAGGGACTGATTACCTCATTCTCCTCCTCTCCTTACGCCTTCCTCTTTGTATTGGACTGATGAAGCCACTGCGTGGCGAAACGTTTCCTGAATAAAGATTCCCATATGCTGCATAAGTGTCTCAATCTTCAAGTACATGTACATAGGCCTAGATGACATTAATGACATACTACTATATAGAAAGCCGGTTGTTGTGCAGAGCATTTCGGACAAATTAGGTCAGTTTTTGATAAATTAGACACATGTGCAACTCTTGGGTATCTTTATTGAGGAAACGTTTCGCCACACAGTGCCTTGTGTGGCGAAACGTTTCCTCAATAAAGATACCCAAGAGTTGCACATGTGTCTAATTTATCATGTCGGTTCTCTGAACCATTCATCTACAGGTCAGTTTTTGTCCCAGGATGCGACCCACACCAGTCCACTAACACCCAGGTGCCCATTTTATACTGATGGGTGAACATGGACAGCAGGTGTCATATGGAAACATGTCCTGATGTTTTCCAGCTGTAACTGGGATTGGAACTCCGGATCTCCGTGAGCTGAGTGCGCTAGCGATCTAACTACGGGACTGAAGAAGCCTACTGTGTAGGCGAAACGTTTCGGAGTTGGTGCTCTCAACACCAACCCCAAGGCTGAGGGACTGATTATCTCATCTTTTGTATATAGTTCCACCGTCTTCTAATTATGTCCTAGAATCTGTATTGATAAAGCCACTGGATGGCGAAACGTCTACAATAAAGATATCCACATATTGCACATGTGTCTTAACTTTTATAAAGATACCTAACTGTTGCACATGTGTCTTACTTACCAGGTCACCATGTGTCACACACCAGTCTGCGCCTATATATACTGACTCATTCCCACCCACGTATTTGCCCATCAAACCCAGACCTTTGCATTTAAAAGAACCTGAGACCGGAAGATTTCTGGGTCAGAAATTGACGTAAAGAACACGAATTCATGGATCTATCCAGCTCGTCTAACACCAACACTCAACCCACTCACATTTTTGTGTTAAAGAACTTGAAAGTAAAACACCTGTGAATAGTAATCAGATGTTCAAAAGGTGCTATTAATTTTGGGGGAATATTACAGAGCACTGGCTTGTGTGGGCGAAACGTAGTCAATAAAAGGCCACATTATATTTCATTTGTGTTTATTTTTTCAAACACTGAGTGGAGACCAGCAAGGCAGAGATTACCCAGGTGAAACACCGAACCAGCTGCCACAGTGGGTAATCACACCAATTAACTCCTGAGTCCACGCCATCTGCACCTGATGGTCGCGAAATACCTATCCGCGGATCATGTGCGATTCGAATCCATCCCGAGAATGGCTGGTTTATTGAGTTTAAAGCCTGCCGGCTACGAGAGGGTCATTAAAGCTGCGTGAAACCTGTTCACCACCAGTCAAGAATACTTATATACTGTATATATAATCCTACCTATCGCAGAATATGATTTAAATCTATTCTCACCTATAAATGGCTACAGGAATCGAGTTACAGCTCCTGGGCCCTGCTATTCAATGGTACTCTGCTATTTGTGGTTGCGGGGGTCAAATCACGGGTCCTTGGCCCTATTACTTACTTATTGATGCCGTCGAAGCCAGCGCCGATACCCACGTGGTCGACACCTGCCATGGTACGCACCTGGTTGATGTGACCTGGGGGACGAGGAATTGTTACTTACTACCAGGTGGGAATGATCACTGCTCTCATTGGTACCTTTATTCATGACGTCATAGGTAAGTAAAGCTGCTGACTGGCCACTTTAGCAATGACGTCAGAGGTAAACAATAGATTCTTAGCTCTATAATAGACAAGTAAATATAGAAGAATAGCGAATACGAAAAGGTAAAGTCTGCTAAATGTGATACAAAATACAGCAAACAGAGTATACGTACCTACAACGTCCTGTATGGTGGCTGTCTCACTGCAACTGATGAAGTCTGTGTAGAAGCTCACCATTACTAATCCTCCATTGAGAGCCTGAAACCACAGCAACACCAGGTCAAGATTGCTTACCCTTTATCCTACGTCAACTACAGTGACCTCCCCCCCCCCTAGGACAGTTGTAGTGACCCAACGGCAACTTGATTGACCTCTGTTCATCTGAAGCGACTTTATATCATTTGGCCAGATATGTCAATTTCAGAGACAGAGAGAGACCTACCAGGGAACTGAGAATGTCGTCTGGTAGGTTCCTGTCTATGTGACAGAGGGCGCGAGTGGCAGAGTGTGAGAAAATGACAGGGGCGCGAGAGGTGGACAGTACGTCTCTCGCTGTCTTGCTCGAGGCGTGAGACAGGTCCACAAGCATCCCCACTCTGTTCATCTCCCAGATCATCTCCTGCAGGAGTATGAGAGTGGTAAGGAAGCATTCCACTCACTTTATCTCCTGTAAGTGTGAGTAATGAAACAACATCCCCACCCTCTTCATCTCCCAGATTAGTGACTAAAAATCTTGAATGCTTCAAATAACATTATGCAGCATAAGTAATTGCGTGATGCTTCAATAACGCCTTTTGTGGACAAAACGTTTTGTCCACAAAAAAAGCGTTTTCTTTTGTCCAAGTGTTGCACACTTTTATTCACCTGAAACATTAAAATATCTACACTAAATATTTCATTATATCATTTTTAATACTTCCAATTTGAATTAATTGTTTTATGACTCAGCGACGGGCTGGAGTTTTGAGACTCTATGACCGCGGGTTCAATCCCGGCCGGGGGTATGGTTTATAATAAACACAGTTATAAACAAACATTTATTTACAGAATTTACATGACATGCATAATCATACATAAAAAAATAACACAGTAATGCCAAATATCAGAGGTGGTGGTCAACAGGTCATCAAGAGTGGGGTGTCGAAATTGCTTGACGTAAACAGGAGTCATCATGGCGGCCAGAACGACTCCTGGTAGTTGACTCGGGGAGACGGGGAAAACTGTTACTGATACGTTATCATCCACGCGAGTTTATTCCATTGACATTCTTGTTCATGACGAAGAATCTTAATTGTTTAAGGTCACCTGACTTCACCCCATGCCTGAGGGCCAGCCGAACCTGGGTGCTGGCTGTCTTCTCGTCAATGTTGTAGGTGTTGACAATGTACTTCAGGATGGCCTGAAGGGATGATCCTCGTTTGCCTTTCAGCTTATCGATAGCGGCAGCAATCATTGTAGAGTAGTCCGGGTGTGTGGGAACTTTCCTTGTGTCTGCAAGTTCCTCGACGAACTCCTTGGAGATAGTCTCGGAGATATTGGAGGTCTTCTTGGAGATTTTGCATGTCTTCTTGGAGGTCTTGCAGGTCTTCTTTGATGTCTTACATGTCTTCTTGGAGGTCTTGCATATCTTTTTGGAGATCTTGCATGTCTTTCTGGAGGTCTTCTCGGAGACCTGGCATTCCTTTTTGGAGATCTTGGAAATCTTCGCTTCAGCTGAACTCTTGTTAATCTTGAACGACCCCGTGGCACCAACACCTTTCATCTGGCGTAAGGCGCCGGAAGCAACACCTCGTCTCAAGGCAACCTTCACGTGGGTGGAGGCAAGTTTTTCACTAATATCATACTCGGCGACGATATACTTCAAAATAGCCTGACGAGATGACCCCCGACGCTCGTTGAGGTCATTGATGGCGGCAGCAACCATCGACGAGTACTCAGGATGGGAAGCGGGTTTATTCATGCCTTGTCCGGAAGTTATTTTGGGGATAACGACACCCATACCACAGGCTACAGTTAAATACTTGGGGTAAAGAATCCTCATCTTCGTCCGCCTCTTAGAGAGTAATACAGTTACAGAACGACGTAACAGTGTTATCAGTCTGACCCCGTGTATCCTGTCCTGAGCGTGAGTGAGTAGAAACGTTTGGAATAGCCGTTTATATAGCGCGTCGAAAAGTCAGTGAGGTGAAGAGTTGCAATGAAGGCGCTCAGAGACGTTAGCCTAAGAACATAAGAATGGAGGAACACTACAGAAGGCCTACTGGCCCATACAAGGCAGGTCCTTAACAAAATCATCGTAATAAAGTTGGTAGAATTACCATCACCCTTAAAGTTTTGAGGGACTGACCACCTCAAAACTTT
>NW_027195462.1:132500-183117 GCF_038502225.1 Cherax quadricarinatus | reverse complement strand
ACAACATAATGTACACCCGGACGATCCTAGAGGGACTGATCCCCAAACCTACACACTGAAATGACTCCCTACTACAGCAAGAGACTTGGCAGTGCAACACACCCATGTTGCGTGGGTGGAGAGGTGGGTGGTGGGGTGGTTGGTGGGAGTTCATCCACCCACCCACCCCACCCACAAGGTGTCACGATGCAGGTGGACTGCAGTAATTAGTGGTAAGCACCACCTGGCTCACTTTGGTGGGCTCTATACCACCACCTGCCCACCCACCCACCTTCCTGTCTCTGTCCACCCCACCCACCCACCTTCGTGTCTCTGTCCACCCCACCCACCCACCTTCCTGTCTCTGTTCACTCCACTCACCCACCTTCCTGACTCTGTCCACGCACCCACCTTTCTGTCTCTGTCCACCCCACCCACCCACCTTCCTGTCTCTGTTCACACCACTCACCCACCTTCCTGTCTCTGTCCACCCCACCCTCCCACCTTCCTGTCTCTGTTTACTCCACCCACCCACCTTCCTGTCTCTGTCCACCCACCCACCTTTCTGTCTCTGTCCACCCACCCTCCCACCTTCCTGTCTCTGTTTACTCCACCCACCCACCTACCTGCCTCTGTCCACCCACCCACGTTCCTGTCTCTGTCCACCCCACCCACCCACCTTCCTGCCTCTGTCCACCCACCCACCTTTCTGTCTTCCTCATACACTATCACCAACACACTCTCACTATTCACTATAACTGCCAGCTTCACCATTCTCTGCTTCCCACAACACAATACAACACACAATACACACCATCACAACACAATACAACACACAATACACACCATCACAACACTGTACACAAACAATACACACCATCACAACACTGTACACAAACAATACACACCATCACAACACTGTACACAAACAATACACACCATCACAACACTGTACACAAACAATACACACCATCACAACACTGTACACAAACAATACACACCATCACAACACTGTACACAAACAATACACACCATCACAACACTGTACACAAACAATACACACCATCACAACACTGTACACAAACAATACACACCATCACAACACTGTACACAAACAATACACACCATCACAACACTGTACACAAACAATACACACCATCACAACACTGTACACAAACAATACACACCATCACAACACTGTACACAAACAATACACACCATCACAACACTGTACACAAACAATACACACCATCACAACACTGTACACAAACAATACACACCATCACAACACTGTACACAAACAATACACACCATCACAACACTGTACACAAACAATACACACCATCACAACACTGTACACAAACAATACACACCATCACAACACTGTACACAAACAATACACACCATCACAACACTGTACACAAACAATACACACCATCACAACACTGTACACAAACAATACACACCATCACAACACTGTACACAAACAATACACACCATCACAACACTGTACACAAACACAATACACACACCATCACAACACAATACAACACACAATACACACCATCACAACACTGTACACAAACAATACACACCATCACAACACAAACACAATATACTGACGTGTATTGAACGTGTGGTATACACGCTCCTGCCTCGCTCCTTCTCCCTTTCATACACCTTAACAAACTTCGGACCTTAATAGACTTGTTTCCTTCACTTCAGAGGCGAGGCAGGTCTCTGGTCTCTGGTCCGGGGCCACCAGACTTTATATTGTTTGATTTGTATTCAAATCTACACACACACACACACACACACACACACACACACACACACACACACACGTCAAGAAATCAGAGTGCAAAGGTGTGCAACAAGACTAGTCCCGGAGTTGAGCGGCGTGTCCTACCAGGAGAGGTTAAGGGAACTCAACCTGAGGACACTGGAGGACAGGAGGGACTGGGAGGACATGGTAACAACATATAAAATATTGAGAGGAATTGACAAGGTGGACAGGGACAGAATGTTTCAGAGATGGGACACAGCAACAAGGGGACACAGCAACAAGCGGACACAAGGGGACACAGAAACAAGGAGACACAGCAAAAAGAGGGCACAACAAGGGGACACAAGTGGACACAGCAACAAGGGGACACATCAACAAAGGAACACAGCAACAAGGGTCACAACAACAAGGGGACACAACAAGTGGACACAGCAACAAGGGGACACAACAAGGGGACACAGCAACAAGTGGACACAGCAACAAGGGGACACAACAAGGGGACACAGCAACAAGGGGACACAGCAACAAGGGAACACAGCAACAAGCGGACACAACAAGTGGGCACAGGAACAAGGGGACACAACAAGGGGACACAGCAACAAGTGGACACAGCAACAAGGGGACACAGCAACAAGGGGACACAGCAACAAGCGGACACAACAAGTGGGCACAGGAACAAGGGGACACACCAACAAGGGGACACACCAATAAGGGGATACACCAGGATCAAAGGGACACAGGTGGACCAGGATCAGGGGGACACAGGTAGACCAGGGTCAGGGGTACACAGTTGAACCGGGATCAGGGGGATACAGGTGAACCAGAATCAGAGGGACACAGGTGGACCAGGATCAGGGGGACACAGGTGAACCAGGATCAGGGGGACACAGGTAGACCAGGGTCAGGGGTACACAGTTGAACCGGGATCAGGGGGATACAGGTGAACCAGGATCAGGGGGACACAGGTGGACCAGGATCAGGGGGACACAGGTGAACCAGGATCAGGGGGACACAGGTAGACCAGGGTCAGGGGTACACAGTTGAACCGGGATCAGGGGGATACAGGTGAACCAGGATCAGGGGGACACAGGTGGACCAGGATCAGGGGGACGCAGGTGGACCAGGATCAGGAAGACATAGTGGACCAGCATCAGGGGGACACAAGTGGACCAGAATCAGGGGGACACAGGTGGACCAGGATCAGGGGGACACAGGTGGACCAGGATCAGGGGGACACAGGTGGACCAGGATCAGTGGGACACAGGTGGACCAGGATCAGGGGGACACAGGTGGACCAGGATCAGGGGGACACAGGTGGACCAGGATCAGGGGGACACAGGTGGACCAGGATCAGGGGGACACAGGTGGACCAGGATCAGGGGGACACAGGTGGACCAGTATCAGGGGGACACAGGTGGACCAAGATCAGGGGGACACAGGTGGACCAGGATCAGGACACAGGTGGACCAGCATCAGGGGGACACAGGTGGACCAGGATCAGGGGGACACAGGTGGACCAGCATCAGGGGGACACAGGTGGACCAGGATCAGGGGGACACAGGTGGACCAGGATCAGGGGGACACAGGTGGACCAAGATCAGGGGGACACAGGTGGACCAGGATCAGGAGGACACAGGTGGACCAGCATCAGGGGGACACAGGTGGACCAGCATCAGGGGGACACAGGTGGACCAGCATCAGGGGGACACAGGTGGACCAGGATCAGGGGGACACAGGTGGACCAGCATCAGGGGGACACAGGTGGACCAGCATCAGGGGGACACAGGTGGACCAGGATCAGGGGGACACAGGTGGACCAGCATCAGGGGGACACAGGTGGACCAGCATCAGGGGGACACAGGTGGACCAGCATCAGGGAGACACAGGTGGACCAGGATCAGGAGGACACAGGTGGACCAGCATCAGGGGGACACAGGTGGACCAGCATCAGGGGGACACAGGTGGACCAGCATCAGGGGGACACAGATGAACCAGCATCAGGGGGACACAGGTGGAGGCTGGAGACACATCTGAACCACAGCGATGTCAGGAAGTATTTATTTGGCTTGAGGGCGACTGAAGTGGTCTAGGAAGCGGGGCCAGGAGCTAAGTATCGACCCCCGCAAGCAAAACTCGGTGAGAACACACAGAAGTGATGCAACATACCACACACACACACATAGTAACACACAGAACACATAAGGATACAGTAACGTGTCATGTGTTGACAGTCTATCAGTACGTTACCAAATGCCTTCCAACGCATACGCAGCTTCACCTACCTGCAACACAAACACAAACACATTAGAAACACAA
This sequence comes from Cherax quadricarinatus, assembly GCF_038502225.1. NCBI lineage: Eukaryota > Metazoa > Arthropoda > Malacostraca > Decapoda > Parastacidae > Cherax > Cherax quadricarinatus. Next base: position 179,036 of record NW_027195462.1, on the reverse strand, counting down.
ACACAAATTTCCAAAGCAAATAAAACACAAAGCTAGCACCAACAGATTGACTGATCAGAGTTGTTGTGTATGAGCGTGTGTACCACTACCAAAATGTAACTATCATATAGAATAGTGTAGCAACACTGTTGGTGTTCCCACAATGTAACTATCATATAGAATAGTGTAGCAACACTGCTGGTGTTGCCACAATGTAACTATCATATAGAATAGTGTAGCAACACTGCTGGTGTTCCCACAATGTAACTATCATATAGAATAGTGTAGCAACACTGCTGGTGTTCCCACAATGTAACTATCATATAGAATAGTGTAGCAACACTGCTGGTGTTCCCACAATGTAACTATCATATAGAATAGTGTAACAACACTGCTGGTGTTCCCACAATGTAACTATCATATAGAATAGTGTAGCAACACTGCTGGTGTTACCACAATGTAACTATCATATAGAATAGTGTAACAACACTGCTGGTGTTACCACAATGTAACTATCATATAGAATAGTGTAGCAACACTGCTGGTGTTACCACAATGTAACTATCATATAGAATAGTGTAGCAACACTGCTGGTGTTCCCACAATGTAACTATCATATAGAATAGTGTAACAACACTGCTGGTGTTACCACAATGTAACTATCATATAGAATAGTGTAGCAACACTGCTGGTGTTCCCACAATGTAACTATCATATAGAATAGTGTAGCAACACTGCTGGTGTTACCACAATGTAACTATCATATAGAATAGTGTAACAACACTGCTGGTGTTGCCACAATGTAACTATCATATAGAATAGTGTAGCAACACTGCTGGAGTTCTCACAATGTAACTATCATATAGAATAGTGTAGCAACACTGCTGGTGTTGCCACAATGTAACTATCATATAGAATAGTGTAGCAACACTGCTGGAGTTCTCACAATGTAACTATCATATAGAATAGTGTAACAACACTGCTGGTGTTCCCACAATGTAACTATCATATAGAATAGTGTAGCAACACTGCTGGTGTTCCCACAATGTAACTATCATATAGAATAGTGTAGCAACACTGCTGGTGTTCCCACAATGTAACTATCACATAGAATAGTGTAGCAACACTGCTGGTGTTGCCACAATGTAACTATCACATAGAATAGTGTAGCAACACTGCTGGTGTTCCCACAATGTAACTATCATATAGAATAGTGTAGCAACACTGCTGGTGTTCCCACAATGTAACTATCATATAGAATAGTGTAACAACACTGCTGGTGTTCCCACAATGTAACTATCATATAGAATAGTGTAGCAACACTGCTGGTGTTCCTACAATGTAACTATCATATAGAATAGTGTAGCAACACTGCTGGTGTTCCCACAATGTAACTATCACATAGAATAGTGTAGCAACACTGCTGGTGTTGCCACAATGTAACTATCATATAGAATAGTGTAGCAACACTGCTGGTGTTGCCACAATGTAACTATCATATAGAATAGTGTAGCAACACTGCTGGTGTTCCCACAATGTAACTATCATATAGAATAGTGTAGCAACACTGCTGGTGTTCCAGCAATGTAACTATCATATAGAATAGTGTAGCAACACTGCTGGTGTTCCCACAATGTAACTGTCATATAGAATAGTGTAGCAACACTGCTGGTGTTACCACAATGTAACTATCATATAGAATAGTGTAGCAACACTGCTGGTGTTGCCACAATGTATCATATAGAATAGTGTAGCAACACTGCTGGTGTTCCCACAATGTAACTATCATACAGAATAGTGTAGCAACACTGCTGGTGTTCCCACAATGTAACTATCATATAGAATAGTGTAGCAACACTGCTGGAGTTCCCACAATGTAACTATCATATAGAATAGTGTAGCAACACTGCTGGTGTTCCCACAATGTAACTATCATATAGAATAGTGTAGCAACACTGCTGGTGTTCCCACAATGTAACTATCATATAGAATAGTGTAGCAACACTGCTGGTGTTCGCACAGTGTAACTATCATATAGAATAGTGTAGCAACACTGCTGGTGTTCCTACAATGTAACTATCATATAGAATAGTGTAGCAACACTGCTGGTGTTCCCACAATGTAACTATCAAATAGAATAGTGTAGCAACACTGTTGGTGTTCCCACAATGCAACTATCATATAGAATAGTGTAGCAACACTGCTGGTGTTCCCACAATGTAACTATCATATAGAATAGTGTAGCAACACTGCTGGTGTTCCCACAATGTAACTATCATATAGAATAGTGTAGCAACACTGCTGGTGTTCCCACAATGTAACTATCATATAGAATAGTGTAACAACACAGCTGGTGTTCCCACAATGTAACTATCATATAGAATAGTGTAGCAACACTGCTGGTGTTCGCACAATGTAACTATCATATAGAATAGTGTAGCAACACTGCTGGTGTTCCTACAATGTAACTATCATATAGAATAGTGTAGCAACACTGCTGGTGTTCCCACAATGTAACTATCATATAGAATAGTGTAGCAACACTGTTGGTGTTCCCACAATGTAACTATCATATAGAATAGTGTAGCAACACTGCTGGTGTTGCCACAATGTAACTATCATATAGAATAGTGTAGCAACACTGCTGGTGTTCCCACAATGTAACTATCATATAGAATAGTGTAGCAACACTGCTGGTGTTGCCACAATGTAACTATCATATAGAATAGTGTAGCAACACTGCTGGTGTTCCCACAATGTAACTATCATATAGAATAGTGTAGCAACACTGCTGGAGTTACCACAATGTAACTATCATATAGAATAGTGTAGCAACACTGCTGGTGTTGCCACAATGTAACTATCATATAGAATAGTGTAGCAACACTGCTGGTGTTACCACAATGTAACTATCATATAGAATAGTGTAGCAACACTGCTGGTGTTGCCACAATGTAACTATCATATAGAATAGTGTAGCAACACTGCTGGTGTTCCCACAATGTAACTATCATATAGAATAGTGTAGCAACACTGCTGGTGTTGCCACAATGTAACTATCATATAGAATAGTGTAGCAACACTGCTGGTGTTCCCACAATGTAACTATCATATAGAATAGTGTAGCAACACTGCTGGAGTTACCACAATGTAACTATCATATAGAATAGTGTAGCAACACTGCTGGTGTTGCCACAATGTAACTATCATATAGAATAGTGTAGCAACACTGCTGGTGTTACCACAATGTAACTATCATATAGAATAGTGTAGCAACACTGCTGGTGTTGCCACAATGTATCATATAGAATAGTGTAGCAACACTGCTGGTGTTCCCACAATGTAACTATCATATAGAATAGTGTAGCAACACTGCTGGTGTTCCCACAATTTAACTATCATACAGAATAGTGTAGCAACACTGCTGGAGTTCCCACAATGTAACTATCATATAGAATAGTGTAGCAACACTGCTGGTGTTCCCACAATGTAACTATCATATAGAATAGTGTAGCAACACTGCTGGTGTTACCACAATGTAACTATCATATAGAATAGTGTAGCAACACTGCTGGTGTTCCAGCAATGTAACTATCATATAGAATAGTGTAGCAACACTGCTGGAGTTCTCACAATGTAACTATCATATAGAATAGTGTAGCAACACTGCTGGTGTTACCACAATGTAACTATCATATAGAATAGTGTAACAACACTGCTGGTGTTCCCACAATGTAACTATCATATAGAATAGTGTAGCAACACTGCTGGTGTTCCCACAATGTAACTATCATATAGAATAGTGTAGCAACACTGTTGGTGTTCCCACAATGTAACTATCATATAGAATAGTGTAGCAACACTGCTGGTGTTCCCACAATGTAACTATCATATAGAATAGTGTAGCAACACTGCTGGTGTTCCCACAATGTAACTATCATATAGAATAGTGTAGCAACACTGCTGGTGTTCCCACAATGTAACTATCATATAGAATAGTGTAGCAACACTGCTGTTGTTGCCACAATGTAACTATCATATAGAATAGTGTAGCAACACTGCTGGTGTTGCCACAATGTAACTATCATATAGAATAGTGTAGCAACACTGCTGGTGTTCCCACAATGTAACTATCATATAGAATAGTGTAGCAACACTGCTGGTGTTGCCACAATGTAACTATCATATAGAATAGTGTAGCAACACTGCTGGTGTTCCCACAATGTAACTATCATATAGAATAGTGTAGCAACACTGCTGGTGTTACCACAATGTAACTATCATATAGAATAGTGTAGCAACACTGCTGGTGTTACCACAATGTAACTATCATATAGAAAGTGTAACAACACTGCTGGTGTTCCCACAATGTAACTATCATATAGAATAGTGTAGCAACACTGCTGGTGTTCCCACAATGTAACTATCATATAGAATAGTGTAGCAACACTGCTGGTGTTACCACAATGTAACTATCATATAGAATAGTGTAGCAACACTGCTGGTGTTCCCACAATGTAACTATCATATAGAATAGTGTAGCAACACTGCTGGTGTTCCCACAATGTAACTATCATATAGAATAGTGTAACAACACTGTTGGTGTTCCCACAATGTAACTATCATATAGAATAGTGTAGCAACACTGCTGGTGTTCCCACAATGTAACTATCATATAGAATAGTGTAGCAACACTGCTGGTGTTCCCACAATGTAACTATCATATAGAATAGTGTACCAACACTGCTGGTGTTCCCACAATGTAACTATCATATAGAATAGTGTAGCAACACTGCTGGAGTTCCCACAATGTAACTATCATATAGAATAGTGTAGCAACACTGTTGGTGTTCCCACAATGTAACTATCATATAGAATAGTGTAGCAACACTGCTGGTGTTCCCACAATGTAACTATCATATAGAATAGTGTAGCAACACTGCTGGTGTTCCCACAATGTAACTATCATATAGAATAGTGTAGCAACACTGCTGGTGTTCCCACAATGTAACTATCATATAGAATAGTGTAGCAACACTGCTAGTGTTCCCACAATGTAACTATCATATAGAATAGTGTAGCAACACTGCTGGTGTTCCCACAATGTAACTATCATATAGAATAGTGTAGCAACACTGCTGGTGTTACCACAATGTAACTATCATATAGAATAGTGTAGCAACACTGCTGGTGTTCCCACAATGTAACTATCATATAGAATAGTGTAGCAACACTGCTGGTGTTCCCACAATGTAACTATCATATAGAATAGTGTAACAACACTGTTGGTGTTCCCACAATGTAACTATCATATAGAATAGTGTAGCAACACTGTTGGTGTTCCCACAATGTAACTATCATATAGAATAGTGTAGCAACACTGCTGGTGTTCCCACAATGTAACTATCATATAGAATAGTGTAGCAACACTGCTGGTGTTCCCACAATGTAACTATCATATAGAATAGTGTAGCAACACTGCTGGTGTTCCCACAATGTAACTATCATATAGAATAGTGTAGCAACACTGCTAGTGTTCCCACAATGTAACTATCATATAGAATAGTGTAGCAACACTGCTGGTGTTCCCACAATGTAACTATCATATAGAATAGTGTAGCAACACTGCTGGTGTTCCCACAATGTAACTATCATATAGAATAGTGTAGCAACACTGCTAGTGTTCCCACAATGTAACTATCATATAGAATAGTGTAACAACACTGCTGGTGTTCCCACAATGTAACTATCATATAGAATAGTGTAGCAACACTGCTGGTGTTCCCACAATGTAACTATCATATAGAATAGTGTAGCAACACTGCTAGTGTTCCCACAATGTAACTATCATATAGAATAGTGTAACAGCACTGCTGGTGTTCCCACAATGTAACTATCATATAGAATAGTGTAGCAACACTGCTGGTGTTCCCACAATGTAACTATCATATAGAATAGTGTAGCAACACTGCTGGTGTTCCCACAATGTAACTATCATATAGAATAGTGTAGCAACACTGCTGGTGTTACCACAATGTAACTATCATATAGAATAGTGTAGCAACACTGCTGGTGTTACCACAATGTAACTATCATATAGAATAGTGTAGCAACACTGCTGGTGTTCCCACAATGTAACTATCATATAGAATAGTGTAGCAACACTGCTGGTGTTCCCACAATGTAACTATCATATAGAATAGTGTAGCAACACTGCTGGTGTTACCACAATGTAACTATCATATAGAATAGTGTAGCAACACTGCTGGTGTTCCCACAATGTAACTATCATATAGAATAGTGTAGCAACACTGCTGGTGTTCCCACAATGTAACTATCATATAGAATAGTGTAGCAACACTGCTGGTGTTCCCACAATGTAACTATCATATAGAATAGTGTAGCAACACTGCTGGTGTTGCCACAATGTAACTATCATATAGAATAGTGTAACAACACTGCTGGTGTTCCCACAATGTAACTATCATATAGAATAGTGTAGCAACACTGCTGGTGTTCCCACAATGTAACTATCATATAGAATAGTGTAGCAACACTGCTAGTGTTCCCACAATGTAACTATCATATAGAATAGTGTAGCAACACTGCTAGTGTTCCCACAATGTAACTATCATATAGAATAGTGTAGCAACACTGCTAGTGTTCCCACAATGTAACTATCATATAGAATAGTGTAGCAACACTGCTAGTGTTCCCACAATGTAACTATCATATAGAATAGTGTAGCAACACTGCTAGTGTTCCCACAATGTAACTATCATATAGAATAGTGTAGCAACACTGCTAGTGTTCCCACAATGTAACTATCATATAGAATAGTGTAGCAACACTGCTGGTGTTCCCACAATGTAACTATCATATAGAATAGTGTAGCAACACTGCTGGTGTTCCCACAATGTAACTATCATATAGAATAGTGTAGCAACACTGCTGGTGTTCCCACAATGTAACTATCATATAGAATAGTGTAGCAACACTGCTAGTGTTCCCACAATGTAACTATCATATAGAATAGTGTAGCAACACTGCTGGTGTTCCCACAATGTAACTATCATATAGAATAGTGTAGCAACACTGCTGGTGTTCCCACAATGTAACTATCATATAGAATAGTGTAGCAACACTGCTGGTGTTGCCACAATGTAAGTATCATACAATGTAGCAACACAGTGTGTTTCCAATTGTGTTAAACCTGATCCTTAATTGTTAAACCAGATTAAGGTTGTTAAACCAGAGCGAGATCGTTTCTTAAGTGGTGGTGGTTTACGACCCAGCTGTAACAACTGTAGTTAATTAGCTAAAACAAAGTTTATTGGACGAGGAGAGCCAATAGCAGCTGTCCTGATTGTCTGTGTTGCACTAACATACACGCTGGTTGCATGCAACATACACACTGTTTTTGTTCAATGGTCACAAAAAGTTTATTTGTGCCTTACTGCAAACAAGTCTTAATGACACTGGTGTAGTAGATAGACTTTAAACCCCATTAACCAACCAACCAGTCTTAATGACCCTGGTGTAGTAGATAGACTTTAAACCCCATTAACCAACCAACCAGTCTTAATGACCCTGGTGTAGTAGATAGACTTTAAACCCCATTAACCAACCAACCAGTCTTAATGACCCTGCTGTAGTAGATAGACTTTAAACCCCATTAACCAACCAACCAGTCTTAATGACCCTGGTGTAGTAGATAGACTTTAAACCCCATTAACCAACCAACCAGTCTTAATGACCCTGGTGTAGTAGATAGACTTTAAACCCCATTAACCAACCAACCAGTCTTAATGACCCTGGTGTAGTAGATAGACTTTAAACCCCATTAACCAACCAACCAGTCTTAATGACCCTGGTGTAGTAGATAGACTTTAAACCCCATTAACCAACCAACCAGTCTTAATGACCCTGGTGTAGTAGATAGACTTTAAACCCCATTAACCAACCAACCAGTCTTAATGACCCTGCTGTAGCAGATAGACTTTAAACCCCATTAACCAACCAACCAGTCTTAATGACCCTGGTGTAGTAGATAGACTTTAAACCCCATTAACCAACCAACCAGTCTTAATGACCCTGGTGTAGCAGATAGACTTTAAACCCCATTAACCAACCAACCAGTCATAATGACCCTGGTGTAGTAGATAGACTTTAAACCCCATTAACCAACCAACCAGTCTTAATGACCCTGGTGTAGTAGATAGACTTTAAACCCCATTAACCAACCAACCAGTCTTAATGACCCAGGTGTAGTAGATAGACTTTAAACCCCATTAACCAACCAACCAGTCTTAATGACCCTGGTGTAGCAGATAGACTTTAAACCCCATTAACCAACCAACCAGTCTTAATGACCCTGGTGTAGTAGATAGACTTTAAACCCCATTAACCAACCAACCAGTCTTAATGACCCTGGTGTAGTAGATAGACTTTAAACCCCATTAACCAACCAACCAGTCTTAATGACCCTGGTGTAGTAGATAGACTTTAAACCCCATTAACCAACCAACCAGTCTTAATGACCCTGGTGTAGTAGATAGACTTTAAACCCCATTAACCAACCAACCAGTCTTAATGACCCTGGTGTAGTAGATAGACTTTAAACCCCATTAACCAACCAACCAGTCTTAATGACCCTGGTGTAGTAGATAGACTTTAAACCCCATTAACCAACCAACCAGTCTTAATGACCCTGGTGTAGTAGATAGACTTTAAACCCCATTAACCAACCAACCAGTCTTAATGACCCTGGTGTAGTAGATAGACTTTAAACCCCATTAACCAACCAACCAGTCTTAATGACCCTGGTGTAGTAGATAGACTTTAAACCCCATTAACCAACCAACCAGTCTTAATGACCCTGGTGTAGTAGATAGACTTTAAACCCCATTAACCAACCAACCAGTCTTAATGACCCTGGTGTAGTAGACTTTAAACCCCATTAACCAACCAACCAGTATTAATGACCCTGGTGTAGTTGATAGACTTTAAACCCCATTAACCAACCAACCAGTCTTAATGACCCTGGTGTAGTAGACTTTAAACCCCATTAACCAACCAACCAGTATTAATGACCCTGGTGTAGTTGATAGACTTTAAACCCCATTAACCAACCAACCAGTATTAATGACCCTGGTGTAGTAGATAGACTTTAAACCCCATTAACCAACCAACCAGTCTTAATGACCCTGGTGTAGTAGACTTTAAACCCCATTAACCAACCAACCAGTCTTAATGACCCTGGTGTAGTAGATAGACTTTAAACCCCATTAACCAACCAACCAGTCTTAATGACCCTGGTGTAGTAGATAGACTTTAAACCCCATTAACCAACCAACCAGTCTTAATGACCCTGGTGTAGTAGATAGACTTTAAACCCCATTAACCAACCAACCAGTCTTAATGACCCTGGTGTAGTAGATAGACTTTAAACCCCATTAACCAACCAACCAGTCTTAATGACCCTGGTGTAGTAGATAGACTTTAAACCCCATTAATCAACCAACCAGTCTTAATGACCCTGGTGTAGTAGATAGACTTTAAACCCCATTAACCAACCAACCAGTCTTAATGACCCTGGTGTAGTAGATAGACTTTAAACCCCATTAACCAACCAACCAGTCTTAATGACCCTGGTGTAGTAGATAGGCTTTAAACCCCATTAACCAACCAACCAGTCTTAATGACCCTGGTGTAGTAGATAGACTTTAAACCCCATTAATCAACCAACCAGTCTTAATGACCCTGGTGTAGTAGATAGACTTTAAACCCCATTAACCAACCAACCAGTATTAATGACCCTGGTGTAGTTGATAGACTTTAAACCCCATTAACCAACCAACCAGTATTAATGACCCTGGTGTAGTAGATAGACTTTAAACCCCATTAACCAACCAACCAGTCTTAATGACCCTGGTGTAGTAGATAGACTTTAAACCCCATTAATCAATCTTATAATCATCAGTGTACTACAGACGGCGAACACAATACTCAGTAACTGTGTACAACAAGCAGTGATTACTGTACAGCCAGCCCTCCCTGGCTCCAGCCCTCCCTGGCTCCAGCCCTCCCTGGCTCCAGCCCTCCCTGACTCCACCAGCCCTCCCTGGCTCCAGCCCTCCCTGGCTCCAGCCCTCCCTGGCTGCAGCCCTCCCTGGCTGCAGCCCTCCCTGGCTCCAGCCCTCCCTGACTCCACCAGCCCTCCCTGGCTCCAGCCCTCCCTGGCTCCAGCCCTCCCTGGCTCCAGCCCTCCCTGGCTCCAGCCCTCCCTGGCTCCAGCCCTCCCTGACTCCACCAGCCCTCCCTGGCTCCAGCCCTCCCTGGCTCCAGCCCTCCCTGGCTCCAGGCCTCCCTGGCTCCAGCCCTCCCTGACTCCACCAGCCCTCCCTGGCTCCAGCCCTCCCTGGCTCCAGCCCTCCCTGCCTCCAGCCTTCCCTGGCTCCAGCCCTCCCTGGCTCCAGCCCTCCCTGGCTCCACCAGCCCTCCCTGACTCCAGCCCTCCCTGACTCCACCAGCCCTCCCTGACTCCAGCCCTCCCTGACTCCACCAGCCCTCCCTGGCTCCAGCCCTCCCTGACTCCAGTCCTCCCTGACTCCAGCCCTCCCTGACTCCACCAGCCCTCCCTGACTCCAGCCCTCCCTGGCTCCAGCCCTCCCTGACTCCAGCCCTCCCTGACTCCAGCCCTCCCTGGCTCCAGCCCTCCCTGGCTCCAGCCCTCCCTGACTTCACCAGCCCTCCCTGACTCCACCAGCCCTCCCTGGCTCCAGCCCTCCCTGACTGCACCAGCCCTCCCTGACTCCACCAGCCCTTCCTGACTCCACCAGCCCTCCCTGACTCCACCAGCCCTCCCTGACTCCACCAGCCCTCCCTGACTTCACCAGCCCTCCCTGACTCCACCAGCACTCCCTGACTCCACCAGCCCTCCCTGACTCCACCAGCCCTCCCTGACTCCACCAGCACTCCCTGATTCCACCAGCCCTCCCTGACTCCACCAGCCCTCCCTGACTCCACCAGCCCTCCCTGACTCCACCAGCACTCCCTGATTCCACCAGCCCTCCCTGACTCCACCAGCCCTCCCTGACTCCACCAGCCCTCCCTGACTCCACCAGCACTCCCTGATTCCACCAGCCCTCCCTGACTCGCTCCAGGAAGGCAGGGTGGCAGCACTCACACAGATGGCCCTCCCTGACTCGCTCCAGGAAGGCAGGGTGGCAGCACTCACACAGATGGCCCTCTGGGCCACCACTGTGACACTCCTCTTATTCTGACAAAATGTTAATGTTTTCAGCGGTAGTGTGTATGACCCTTCTCATGTGGCTTCTCATGGTGTGACCCTTACATGTGATCTCTCATGGTGTGACCCCTCTCATGTGACCTCTCACGTTGTGACCCTCTCATGGTGTGACCCCTCCCATCCTTAGACTTATGGTATGACTTCTCATGGTGTGACCCTTCTCAGTGTGATCTTCTAAGTGTTTCCGCTCATGGGGCATGTACTCACGTGTCCTGGAGTGGAGTAACCAGTCTAGAGTACACAAAGAGGTATGTACTCACGTGTCCTGGAGTGGAGTAACCAGTCTAGAGTACACAGAAGGGGCATGTACTCACGTGTCCTGGAGTGCAGGAGGTGCTGGAACGCCTGGATGCCGTCAATAACAGACCTTTTAAGTGTCTCTCTGCAGAGCTCACTAAACATGTTCCAGCTCACCATGATCTGCAGCTCACCAGGCCACACCAGGGTGCCCACGCTCTCCACCAGGACACACCAGGGTGCCCACGCTCTCCACCAGGCACCGTGGGCTGCCACTCTCACCTCTTACGCCCATGGGCGCCGCCCATGGTCCTCACACGCCCACGCATACACCCATATACACCTTCTATCATACGCCCTTCAATAAATTCTCTGAATATTGCATATATTTCTAGATTTTGCGAATTTTATCACGTACTTTCCAGATTTCACAAATTTTATCGTATCTAGATTTATTTCGTGAATTATCATTATTTTCTAGATTTATTTCGTGAATTATCATTATTTTCTAGATTTATTTCGTGAATTATCATTATTTTCTAGATTTATTTCATGAATTTTATCACAATTTCTTGATTTATTTCGTGAATTTCACTTAGGCAACGTTACCGCACATACGAAGCTATAAACGCGCATGGTTTATTCAACAATTATGTCGTCTTATCCAGTGTGAGTAATAAAATCGGTCGTCCTATCCAGTGTCAGTCATAAAATGGGTCGTCTTATCCAGCGTGAGTGATGGAATCGTTTTATCCAGCATAAGTAATGGAATGGGTCGTATTATCCAGTGTGAGTAATGGAATCAGTCATCTTATCCAGTGTCAGTAATAAAATGGGTCGTCTTATCCAAAGAGAATGGGTCGTATTATCCAGCGTGAGTAATGGATATTAATCATATTAATCAGCCATTATAAAGTCATTTTAATACTTTCAAAGAAGCACTAAACCAGTTGGGGCAATGGGAGTCCAAAGAGGTTTGATCTCTGGAAGAGAAGAACAGCTCAGATGCTCTGGATCAAGAACCCTTCACCATTAACTAGCTGCTGGGATTGATCTGTTACCTGTTATACTTGGTTATGGACCACTGAACCACTGCTGGTTCTGGACCACTGAACCACAGATGGTTCTGGACCACTGCTAATTCTGCACCACTACTAGTTCTGGACCACTGAACCACAGATGGTTCTGGACCACTGAACCACAGATGGTTCTGGACCACTGCTAATTCTGCACCACTACTAGTTCTGGATCACTGAACCACTGCTGGCTCTGGACCACTGAACCACTGCTGGTTCTGGACCACTGAACCACTGCTGGTTCTGGACCACTGAACCACTGCTGGTTCTGGACCACTGAACCACTGCTGGTTCTGGACCACTGCTAATTCTGCACCACTACTAGTTCTGGATCACTGAACCACTGCTGGTTCTGGACCACTGAACCACTGCTGGTTCTGGACCACTGAACCACAGATGGTTCTGGACCACTGAACCACAGATGGTTCTGGACCACTGCTAATTCTGCACCACTACTAGTTCTGGACCACTGAACCACAGATGGTTCTGGACCACTGAACCACTGCTGGTTCTAGACCACTGAACCACTGCTGGTTCTAGACCACTGAACCACTGCTGGCTCTGGACCACTGAACCAATGTACCAACTTGCCAGGAGATGGTACACTGTCTTCTTAGGTGAGTATTACACTATATCCAGAGTACCAAGAGGACAAGAGATGTACTCAAATGGAGAGAGAGAGAGAGAGAGAGAGAGAGAGAGAGAGAGAGAGAGAGAGAGAGAGAGAGGGAGAGAGAGAGAGAGAGAGAGAGAGAGAGAGAGAGAGAGAGAGATAGTGACATTTGTCTCCCCCTTTCCTCCCCCCCACCCCGTCTGCACCCTTGTGTAGAACAAAAGAGGGGAAATGTCAGGTCCCTGAGCTAGAGTTTACCTCACTGCTAGTTTAACATTGCTACCCAGGCTAGTATACTACCTTCTACTACTCTCACAACCCCGAAACAAGGCTGGTTGACCACTTGACAAACCAGGCTGTTGGTTCTGGCAGCCCACAGGCCCATCTAGCCGTCAGACATACTAGCCCATGCTAGGCAGGTCTAACTCATGTGCCTACCCATAGTTCTTCTCTCTGATGTCTACCATTTAGAACCCCACCACCCACACACCCACCACCCACACACCCACCATCCACCTCCCCCACACCAACCACCCACACACCCACCACCCACACACCCACCATCCACCTCCCCCACACCAACCACCCACACACCCACCACCCACACACCCACCACCCACACACCCACCATCCACCTCCCCCACACCAACCACCCACACACCCACCACCCACACACCCAACAACCACCACCCCCCCACCAACCACCCACACACCCACCACACACACCCACACACCCACCACCCACACACCCACCATCCACCTCCCCCACACCAACCACCCACACACCCACCACCCACACACCCACCATCCACCTCCCCCACACCAACCACCCACACACCCACCATCCACCTCCCCCACACCAACCACCCACACACCCACCACCCACACACCATCCACCTCCCCCACACCAACCACCCACACACCCACCATCCACCTCCCCCACACCAACCACCCACACACCCACCATCCACCTCCCCCACACCAACCACCCACACACCCACCATCCACCTCCCCCACACCAACCACCCACACACCCACCAACCACCACCCCCACACCAACCACCCACACACCCACCAACCACACACCAACCACCTCCCCCACACCAACCACCCACACACCCACCATCCACCTCCCCCACACCAACCACCCACACACCCACCATCCACCCCCCCACACCAACCACCCACACACCCACCATCCACCTCCCCCACACCAACCACCCACACACCCACCACCCACACACCATCCACCTCCCCCACACCAACCACCCACACACCCACCACTCACACACCCACCTCCCCCACACCAACCACCCACACACCATCCACCTCCCCCACACCAACCACCCACACACCCACCACTCACACACCCACCACCCACCTCCCCCACACCAACCACCCACCACCCACCATCCCCACCTCCCCCACACCAACCACCCACACACCCACCACCCACACACCATCCACCTCCCGCACACAAACCACCCACACACACACCACTCACCCACCCACCACCCACCTCCCCCACACCAACCACACACACCCACCACCCACACACCCACCTCCCCCACACCAACCACACACACCCACCACCCACACACCCACCTCCCCCACACCAACCACCCACACACCCACCACCCACACACCATCCACCTCCCATACACCAACCACCCACACATCCACCACCCCCACACCCACCTCCCCCACCCACCACACCCACCACCCACACACCCACCACCCCCACACCCACCTCCCCCACACCCACCACACACACACCCACCACCCCCACCCCCCACCCCCACCCCACCACCCCCACCCCACCACCCACCACCCCCACACCCCCACACCCACCACCCCCACACACCCCCACACCCACCACCCCACCCACACCCCACCACCCCCACACCCACCACCCCCCACACACCCCCCCACACCCACACACCCCCACACCCACCACCCACCACACACCCACACCCACCACCCACCACCCACACCCACCACCCCCACACCCACCACCCACACACCCCCACCCACACACCCCCACACCCACCACCCCCACACACCACCACCCCCACACCCACCACACACCCACCACCCCCACACCCCCACCACCCCCACACCCACACACCCCCACACCCACCACCCCCACACACCCACACCCACCACCCCTACACCCACCACCCCCACACCCACCACCCCCACACACCCCCACACCCACCACCCCCACACCCACCACCGCCACACACCCACACCCACCACCCCCACACCCACCCACACACCCACCACCCCCACACCCACCACCCCCACACCCACCACCCCCACACACCCACCACCCCCCCACACCCACCACCCCCACACACCCACCACCCCCACACCCACCACACCTCACCACCCCCACACCCCCCCCCCCCACACCCCCCCCCCCCCCACCACCCCCACACCTCACCACCCCCACACCTCACCACCCCCACACCTCACCACCCCCACACCTCACCACCCCCACACCTCACCACCACCACACACCACCCCCACACCTCACCACCCCCACACCTCACCACCCCAACACCTCACCACCCCCACACCTCACCACCCCCACACCTCACCACCCCCACACCTCACCACCCCCACACCTCACCACCCCCACACCTCTCCACCCCCACACCCACCACCCCCACACACCCACCACCCCCACACCCACCACCCCCAACACACCCCCACACCCACCACCCCCACACCCACACTCCCACCACCCCCACACCCACCACCCCCACAAACCCACCACCCCCACACACCCACCACCCCCACACCCACCACCCCCACACCCACCACCCCCACACCCACCACCCCCACACACCCACCGCCCACACACCCACCGCCCACACACCCACCCCCCACCCCCCCACCGCCCACACACCCACCACCCCCACACCCACCACCCCCACACCCACCACCCCCACACCCACCACCCACACACCCACCACCCACACACCCACCACCCACACACCCACCACCCACACACCCACCACCCACACACACCCACCACCCACACACCCACCACCCACACACACCCACACACCCACCACCCACACACACCCACACACCCACCACCCACACACCCACCACCCACACACACCCACACACCCATTATTCCCTCACACGTTTTCCAATAATTACATTTCTTCACCAGACTCTCATTTTTCTTGTTCTCTCGCGTCTTGACGAACAAAAGTGCGACCTTACAACCCTGTGTGTGTGTGTGTGTAGGGGGGGGACACACACAACTTCCACTGCTCAGTGTTACTCAAAGTTCCTTCAACTGTACTCCTCGTACTGCAGGCGATAAGGCTACATCAAAATCTACACCTGGAAAATCCAGGTTCCAAACGTCCACACAAACACAAGAAACTTGACAGAAGGTCCAAATTACCTTCACTAACAGTCAGGGTGGTGATGACTACACTAAGGTGAGTGTGAGGGGTCCCAGACTCTTCAACTCCCTCCCTCCCAGGGTAAGGGGCTACCAACAAACATCTGGGGTGTCATCAACTTCCTTAAGCTGTTGATCAGCCAAGCTGTGGGTCATACAACAGACTGCAGGTAGCCAGCAGTAACAGCCTCGTTGATCAAGGGAAGGCAACATAAACCACAGTAGACTCTGATATAACATAAACCACAGTAGACTCTGATATAACAACATAAACCACAGTAGACACTGATATAACAACATAAACCACAGTAGACTCTGATATAACATAAACCACAGTAGACTCTGATATAACAACATAAACCACAGTAGACTCTGATATAACAACATAAACCACAGTAGACTCTGATATAACAACATAAACCACAGTAGACTCTCATATAACAACATAAACCACAGTAGACACTGATATAACAACATAAACCACAGTAGACACTGATATAACAACATAAACCACAGTAGACTCGGATATAACAACATAAACCACAGTAGACTCTGATATAACATAAACCACAGTAGACTCTGATATAACAACATAAACCACAGTAGACTCTGATATAACATAAACCACAGTAGACTCTGATATAACAACATAAACCACAGTAGACTCTGATATAACATAAACCACAGTAGACTCTGATATAACATAAACCACAGTAGACTCTGATATAACAACATAAACCACAGTAGACTCTGATATAACATAAACCACAGTAGACTCTGATATAACATAAACCACAGTAGACTGATATAACATAAACCACAGTAGACTCTGATATAACATAAACCACAGTAGACTCTGATATAACATAAACCACAGTAGACTCTGATATAACATAAACCACAGTAGACTCTGATATAACATAAACCACAGTAGACTCTGATATAACATAAACCACAGTAGACTCTGATATAACATAAACCACAGTAGACTCTGATATAACATAAACCACAGTAGACTCTGATATAACATAAACCACAGTAGACTCTGATATAACATAAACCACAGTAGACTCTGATATAACATAAACCACAGTAGACTCTGATATAACATAAACCACAGTAGACTGATATAACATAAACCACAGTAGACTCTGATATAACATAAACCACAGTAGACTCTGATATAACATAAACCACAGTAGACTCTGATATAACATAAACCACAGTAGACTCTGATATAACATAAACCACAGTAGACTCTGATATAACATAAACCACAGTAGACTCTGATATAACATAAACCACAGTAGACTCTGATATAACATAAACCACAGTAGACTCTGATATAACATAAACCACAGTAGACTCTGATATAACATAAACCACAGTAGACTCTGATATAACATAAACCACAGTAGACTCTGATATAACATAAACCACAGTAGACTCTGATATAACATAAACCACAGTAGACTCTGATATAACATAAACCACAGTAGACTCTGATATAACATAAACCACAGTAGACTCTGATATAACAAACCACAGTAGACTCTGATATAACATAAACCACAGTAGACTCTGATATAACATAAACCACAGTAGACTCTGATATAACATAAACCACAGTAGACTCTGATATAACATAAACCACAGTAGACTCTGATATAACAAACCACAGTAGACTCTGATATAACATAAACCACAGTAGACTCTGATATAACATAAACCACAGTAGACTCTGATATAACATAAACCACAGTAGACTCTGATATAACATAAACCACAGTAGACTCTGATATAACATAAACCACAGTAGACTCTGATATAACATAAACCACAGTAGACTCTGATATAACATAAACCACAGTAGACTCTGATATAACATAAACCACAGTAGACTCTGATATAACATAAACCACAGTAGACTCTGATATAACATAAACCACAGTAGACTCTGATATAACATAAACCACAGTAGACTCTGATATAACATAAACCACAGTAGACTCTGATATAACATAAACCACAGTAGACTCTGATATAACAAACCACAGTAGACTCTGATATAACATAAACCACAGTAGACTCTGATATAACATAAACCACAGTAGACTCTGATATAACATAAACCACAGTAGACTCTGATATAACATAAACCACAGTAGACTCTGATATAACAAACCACAGTAGACTCTGATATAACATAAACCACAGTAGACTCTGATATAACATAAACCACAGTAGACTCTGATATAACATAAACCACAGTAGACTCTGATATAACAACATAAACCAAAGTAGACTCTGATATAACAACATAAACCAATAATACGAGGGTGACGGCCAGTCTTAACCTAACATATCCACTCTAACAGCCGCCGCCGCCGCCGCCGCCCAATACCAAAACAGACATCCAATATGGCTGCCAAACTCCAGACTCTCTCACTAATTTGACAACTTTTCCAGGACTTCCAGTGGACCAGTGATATTATCCAGGACTTCCAGTGAACCAGTGATATTATCCAGGACTTCCAGTGAACCAGTGATATTATCCAGGACTTCCAGTGGACCACTGATATTATCCAGGACTTCCAGTGAACCAGTGATATTATCCAGGACTTCCAGTGAACCAGTGATATTATCCAGGACTTCCAGTGGACCAGTGATATTATCCAGGACTTCCAGTGAACCAGTGATATTATCCAGGACTTCCAGTGAACCAGTGATATTATCCAGGACTTCCAGTGAACCAGTGATATTATCCAGGACTTCCAGTGAACCAGTGATATTATCCAGGACTTCCAGTGAACCAGTGATATTATCCAGGACTTCCAGTGAACCAGTGATATTATCCAGGACTTCCAGTGAACCAGTGATATTATCCAGGACTTCCAGTGAACCAGTGATATTATCCAGGACTTCCAGTGAACCAGTGATATTATCCAGGACTTCCAGTGAACCAGTGATATTATCCAGGACTTCCAGTGGACCAGTGATATTATCCAGGACTTCCAGTGGACCAGTGATATTATCCAGGACTTCCAGTGGACCAGTGATATTATCCAGGACTTCCAGTGGACCAGTGATATTATCCAGGACTTCCAGTGAACCAGTGATATTATCCAGGACTTCCAGTGGACCAGTGATATTATCCAGGACTTCCAGTGGACCAGTGATATTATCCAGGACTTCCAGTGGACCAGTGATATTATCCAGGACTTCCAGTGGACCAGTGATATTATCCAGGACTTCCAGTGGACCAGTGATATTATCCAGGACTTCCAGTGGACCAGTGATATTATCCAGGACTTCCAGTGGACCAGTGATATTATCCAGGACTTCCAGTGGACCAGTGACATTATCCAGGACTTCCAGTGGACCAGATATTATCCAGGACTTCCAGTGGACCAGTGATATTATCCAGGACTTCCAGTGGACCAGTGATATTATCCAGGACTTGCAGTGGACCAGTGATATTATCCAGGACTTCCAGTGGACCAGTGATATTATCCAGGACTTCCAATTGACCACTGATATTAACCAATTGGGTGAGAGTTGTGGGTGGTGTGAGTGAGGGTGTAAGCAAGGCAGCACTCTGACCCAAGAGTCAGGTGGTGTGGGTGAGAGTGTAAGCAAGGCAGCACTCTGACCCAAGAGTCAGGTGGTGTGGGTGAGAGTGTAAGCAAGGCAGCACTCTGACCCAAGAGTCAGGTGGTGTGGGTGAGGGTGTAAGCAAGGCAGCACTCTGACCCAAGAGTCAGGTGGTGTGGGTGAGAGTGTAAGCAAGGCAGCACTCTGACCCAAGAGTCAGGTGGTGTGGGTGAGAGTGTAAGCAAGGCAGCACTCTGACCCAAGAGTCAGGTGGTGTGGGTGAGGGTGTAAGCAAGGCAGCACTCTGACCCAAGAGTCAGGTGGTGTGGGTGAGGGTGTAAGCAAGGCAGCACTCTGACCCAAGAGTCAATAAGACTGGATGATCCTCCGTAAATGACGCCGTCTTAACTTAAAGACGCCATAACGGAAAGGTGGGTGGGTTGGGTGGTGTGGGTGGTGGGTGGGCTGGGTGTCTGTGGGTGGTGGGTGGGCTGGGTGTGTGTGGGTGGTGGGTGAGATACATAGTGTAAGAGATGGCGTCGAGTGGATGTATAAAATCTCTCGCTTGACTCTCCCTCCAATCTGATATTCAATCACCCACAATATAATTATTTGTTGTCCTCAGAACCTGCCACAAGCACAGTGTCATCAGCAAAGAGCAACTGTGACAACTCCCACTTTGTGCAAGATTCTTTATCTTTTAACTCCACACTTCTTGCCAACACCCCAGGATTCATCTCTTACAACCCCATCTATAAGTATCCTGACATCACACATCCTTGTCTAAGGCATACTTTTACTGTCTAATAACCATGGTGACATCACACATCCTTGTCTAAGGCATACTTTTACTGTCTAATAACCATGGTGACATCACACATCCTTGTCTAAGGCATACTTTTACTGTCTAATAACCATGGTGACATCACACATCCTTGTCTAAGACCTACTTTTACTGTCTAATAACCATGGTGACATCACACATCCTTGTCTAAGGCATACTTTTACTGTCTAATAACCATGGTGACATCACACATCCTTGTCTAAGGCCTACTTTTACTGTCTAATAACCATGGTGACATCACACATCCTTGTCTAAGGCCTACTTTTACTGTCAAATAACCATGGTGACATCACCCACCTATCCACCCTTTCACTCGCCTTTTCTAAATGCCAGAAAAACGTCTTTGCCCTTGTCTAAATACTGTTCACTTATATGTTTCAATGTCGACACTTGGTCGACACATCCACTACTCTTGCTCCCCTTCATGTATGTATGAATGGAGGGTTTTGAAGAATCTTGGTTCCTTTACACTAGTGTGTAAAGTAAAGGTGTTGAATAGTCTTGGTCCCCTTACGTTTATCTACGAAGGGAGGGTGGGAACAGTGACAACAGTTTGATAATGTGTGAGGAATACCTGGTATCAGTGTGGGGATACTTGATAACATCAACGTGGAGGGATACCTGGTATCAGTGTGGGGATACTTGATAACATCAACGTGGAAGGATACCTGGTATCAGTGTGGGGGATAATTGATAACGTGGAGGGATACCTGGTATCAGTGTGGGGGATACTTGATAACATCAACGTGGAGGGATACCTGGTATCAGTGTGGGGGATACGTGATAACATCAACGTGGAGGGATACCTGGTATCAGTGTGGCTGATACTTGATAACATCAACGTGGAGGGATACCTGGTATCAGTGTGGGGGATACTTGAAAACATCAACGTGGAGGGATACCTGGTATCAGTGTGGGGGATAATTGATAACATCAACGTGGAGGGATACCTGGTATCAGTGTGGGGGATACTTGATAACATCAACGTGGAGGGATACCTGGTATCAGTGTGGGGGATACGTGATAACATCAACGTGGAGGGATACCTGGTATCAGTGTGGGGGATACTTGATAACATCAACGTGGAGGGATACCTGGTATCAGTGTGGGGGATACGTGATAACATCAACGTGGAGGGATACCTGGTATCAGTGTGGGGGATACTTGATAACATCAACGTGGAGGGATACCTGGTATCAGTGTGGGGGATACCTGATAACATCAACGAGGAGGGATACCTGGTATCAGTGTGGGGGATACTTGATAACATCAACGTGGAGGGATACCTGGTATCAGTGTGGGGGATACTAGATAACATCAACGTGGAGGGATACCTGGTATCAGTGTGGGGATACTTGATAACATCAACGTGGAGGGATACCTGGTATCAGTGTGGGGGATACTTGATAACATCAACGTGGAGGGATACCTGGTATCAGTGTGGGGGATACTTGATAACATCAACGTGAAGGGATACCTGGTATCAGTGTGGGGGATACTTGATAACATCAACGTGGAGGGATACCTGGTATCAGTGTGGGGGATACTTGATAACATCAACGTGGAGGGATACCTGGTATCAGTGTGGGGGATACTTGATAACATCAACGTGAAGGGATACCTGGTATCAGTGTGGGGGATACTTGATAACATCAACGTGGAGGGATACCTGGTATCAGTGTGGGGGATACTTGATAACATCAACGTGGAGGGATACCTGGTATCAGTGTGGGGGATACTTGATAACATCAACGTGGAGGGATACCTGGTATCAGTGTGGGGGATACTTGATAACATCAACGTGAAGGGATACCTGGTATCAGTGTGGGGGATACTTGATAACATCAACGTGGAGGGATACCTGGTATCAGTGTGGGGGATACTTGATAACATCAACGTGGAGGGATACCTGGTATCAGTGTGGGGGATACTTGATAACATCAACGTGGAGGGATACCTGGTATCAGTGTGGGGGATACTTGATAACATCAACGTGGAGGGATACCTGGTATCAGTGTGGGGGATACTTGATAACATCAACGTGGAGGGATACCTGGTATCAGTGTGGGGGATACTTGATAACATCAACGTGGAGGGATACCTGGTATCAGTGTGGGGGATACTTGATAACATCAACGTGGAGGGATACCTGGTAATACCCTGTATCCCAAAGCTGTACTGGACAAGCATGCAAGGTCTTGTGGAATAATCTCTGTCCTAAAATTCCCAGTCATACCTAGTTTTGAAGCTGTGTACACTTTGTTCCCCAACACTAAAGAACTGGAGAATGCTCACACACACACACACACACACACACACAACACACACACACACACACACACACACACACACACACACACACACACACACACACAGACACACACACACACACACACACACACACAGACACACA
This sequence comes from Cherax quadricarinatus, assembly GCF_038502225.1. Lineage (NCBI taxonomy): Eukaryota > Metazoa > Arthropoda > Malacostraca > Decapoda > Parastacidae > Cherax > Cherax quadricarinatus. The sequence continues at coordinate 155,542 of NW_027195462.1, read as the reverse complement.
CACACACACTGCTCGTGTAAACTCAGGTCAGGAGCCTTAAATGATGGCAAAGTTCAAAGTTCCTCGACCTGTACTCCTTGGAACTTAGGCGAGAAAGATACAGGTGCTAGTTTTTGTAGGGACTGATCCCAACTCTCCACACTGAAATCACTAACTACGACAACAAGAGGATTGACAGACAGTGCAAGATACCTCCAGTGACAAGCAGAGGCGCCAGGAGTACCCTGGAAGATAACTCAATAAATGTAAAGGCACCAAGACTCTTCAACATCCTTAATACATTAGTGTAAAGGCACCAAGACTCTTCATCATCCTTAATACATTAGTGTAAAGGCACCAAGACTCTTCATCATCCTTAATACATTAGTGTAAAGGCACCAAGACTCTTCAACATCCTTAATACATTAGTGTAAAGGCACCAAGACTCTTCATCATCCTTAATACATTAGTGTAAAGGCACCAAGACTCTTCATCATCCTTAATACATTAGTGTAAAGGCACCAAGACTCTTCATCATCCTTAATACATTAGTGTAAAGGCACCAAGACTCTTCATCATCCTTAATACATTAGTGTAAAGGCACCAAGACTCTTCAACATCCTTAATACATTAGTGTAAAGGCACCAAGACTCTTCAACATCCTTCCGTCATACATAAGACACAGCTCCTGGCCCAGCCTCCAAGACTATCAGTACTATTTCTAGCCTCTGGAGCCTCGGTCTTACTAATGCAAAAGCACTAAGCCCGTAGGGGCCATTCAGCCCCTGGCGGAAGGTAATTACGGAACGGATAGATCTATTGTTAGTTAAAAATAGATTACTATTATTGAGAGACAACAATATATACGCCTCTATGACCACTAATTGTTAATTACTGTTGTAGGTGTAGTACCAACACTGGTAGTGTTGTAGTACCAACACTGGTAGTGTTGTAGTACCAACACTGGTAGTGTTGTAGTACCAACACTGGTAGTGTTGTGGTACCAACACTGGTAGTGTTGTGGTACCAACACTGGTAGTGTTGTGGTACCAACACTGGTAGTGTTGTAGTACCAACACTGGTAGTGTTGTAGTACCAACACTGGTAGTGTTGTGGTACCAACACTGGTAGTGTTGTGGTACCAACACTGGTAGTGTTGTAGTACCAACACTGGTAGTGTTGTAGTACCAACACTGGTAGTGTTGTAGTACCAACACTGGTAGTGTAGTACCAACACTGGTAGTGTTGTAGTACCAACACTGGTAGTGTTGTAGTACCAACACTGGTAGTGTTGTGGTACCAACACTGGTAGTGTTGTGGTACCAACACTGGTAGTGTTGTAGTACCAACACTGGTAGTGTTGTAGTACCAACACTGGTAGTGTTGTAGTACCAACACTGGTAGTGTTGTAGTACCAACACTGGTAGTGTTGTGGTACCAACACTGGTAGTGTTGTGGTACCAACACTGGTAGTGTTGTAGTACCAACACTGGTAGTGTTGTAGTACCAACACTGGTAGTGTTGTAGTACCAACACTGGTAGTGTTGTGGTACCAACACTGGTAGTGTTGTAGTACCAACACTGGTAGTGTTGTAGTACCAACACTGGTAGTGTTGTAGTACCAACACTGGTAGTGTTGTAGTACCAACACTGGTAGTGTTGTGGTACCAACACTGGTAGTGTTGTAGTACCAACACTGGTAGTGTTGTAGTACCAACACTGGTAGTGTTGTAGTACCAACACTGGTAGTGTTGTAGTACCAACACTGGTAGTGTTGTGGTACCAACACTGGTAGTGTTGTAGTACCAACACTGGTAGTGTTGTAGTACCAACACTGGTAGTGTTGTGGTACCAACACTGGTAGTGTTGTAGTACCAACACTGGTAGTGTTGTAGTACCAACACTGGTAGTGTTGTGGTACCAACACTGGTAGTGTTGTAGTACCAACACTGGTAGTGTTGTAGTACCAACACTGGTAGTGTTGTAGTACCAACACTGGTAGTGTTGTAGTACCAACACTGGTAGTGTTGTAGTACCAACACTGGTAGTGTTGTAGTACCAACACTGGTACCAACACTGTACCAACACTGGTAGTGTTGTAGTACCAACACTGGTAGTGTTGTAGTACCAACACTGGTAGTGTAGTACCAACACTGGTAGTGTAGTACCAACACTGGTAGTGTTGTAGTACCAACACTGGTAGTGTTGTAGTACCAACACTGGTAGTGTTGTAGTACCAACACTGGTAGTGTTGTAGTACCAACACTGGTAGTGTTGTAGTACCAACACTGGTAGTGTTGTAGTACCAACACTGGTAGTGTTGTAGTACCAACACTGGTAGTGTTGTAGTACCAACACTGGTAGTGTTGTAGTACCAACACTGGTAGTGTAGTACCAACACTGGTAGTGTTGTAGTACCAACACTGGTAGTGTTGTAGTACCAACACTGGTAGTGTTGTGGTACCAACACTGGTAGTGTTGTAGTACCAACACTGGTAGTGTTGTAGTACCAACACTGGTAGTGTTGTGGTACCAACACTGGTAGTGTTGTAGTACCAACACTGGTAGTGTTGAAGTACCAACACTGGTAGTGTTGTGGTACCAACACTGGTAGTGTTGTAGTACCAACACTGGTAGTGTTGTAGTACCAACACTGGTAGTGTTGTAGTACCAACACTGGTAGTGTTGTAGTACCAACACTGGTAGTGTTGTAGTACCAACACTGGTAGTGTTGTGGTACCAACACTGGTAGTGTTGTAGTACCAACACTGGTAGTGTTGTAGTACCAACACTGGTAGTGTAGTACCAACACTGGTAGTGTAGTACCAACACTGGTAGTGTTGTAGTACCAACACTGGTAGTGTTGTAGTACCAACACTGGTAGTGTTGTAGTACCAACACTGGTAGTGTTGTAGTACCAACACTGGTAGTGTTGTAGTACCAACACTGGTAGTGTTGTAGTACCAACACTGGTAGTGTTGTAGTACCAACACTGGTAGTGTTGTAGTACCAACACTGGTAGTGTTGTAGTACCAACACTGGTAGTGTAGTACCAACACTGGTAGTGTTGTAGTACCAACACTGGTAGTGTTGTAGTACCAACACTGGTAGTGTTGTGGTACCAACACTGGTAGTGTTGTAGTACCAACACTGGTAGTGTTGTAGTACCAACACTGGTAGTGTTGTGGTACCAACACTGGTAGTGTTGTAGTACCAACACTGGTAGTGTTGTAGTACCAACACTGGTAGTGTTGTGGTACCAACACTGGTAGTGTTGTAGTACCAACACTGGTAGTGTTGTAGTACCAACACTGGTAGTGTTGTAGTACCAACACTGGTAGTGTTGTAGTGTAGTACCAACACTGGTAGTGTTGTAGTACCAACACTGGTAGTGTTGTAGTACCAACACTGGTAGTGTTGTAGTACCAACACTGGTAGTGTTGTAGTACCAACACTGGTAGTGTAGTACCAACACTGGTAGTGTAGTACCAACACTGGTAGTGTTGTAGTACCAACACTGGTAGTGTTGTAGTACCAACACTGGTAGTGTTGTAGTACCAACACTGGTAGTGTTGTAGTACCAACACTGGTAGTGTAGTACCAACACTGGTAGTGTTGTAGTACCAACACTGGTAGTGTTGTAGTACCAACACTGGTAGTGTTGTAGTACCAACACTGGTAGTGTTGTAGTACCAACACTGGTAGTGTTGTAGTACCAACACTGGTAGTGTTGTACCAACACTGGTAGTGTTGTAGTACCAACACTGGTAGTGTAGTACCAACACTGGTAGTGTTGTAGTACCAACACTGGTAGTGTTGTAGTACCAACACTGGTAGTGTTGTACCAACACTGGTACCAACACTGGTAGTGTTGTAGTACCAACACTGGTAGTGTTGTAGTACCAACACTGGTAGTGTTGTAGTACCAACACTGGTAGTGTTGTAGTACCAACACTGGTAGTGTTGTAGTACCAACACTGGTAGTGTTACCAACACTGTAGTACCAACACTGGTAGTGTTGTAGTACCAACACTGGTAGTGTTGTAGTACCAACACTGGTAGTGTTGTAGTACCAACACTGGTAGTGTTGTAGTACCAACACTGGTAGTGTTGTAGTACCAACACTGGTAGTGTTGTAGTACCAACACTGGTAGTGTTGTAGTACCAACACTGGTAGTGTTGTAGTACCAACACTGGTAGTGTTGTAGTACCAACACTGGTAGTGTTGTAGTACCAACACTGGTAGTGTTGTAGTACCAACACTGGTAGTGTTACCAACACTGTACCAACACTGGTAGTGTTGTAGTACCAACACTGGTAGTGTTGTAGTACCAACACTGGTAGTGTTGTAGTACCAACACTGGTAGTGTTGTAGTACCAACACTGGTAGTGTAGTACCAACACTGGTAGTGTTACCAACACTGGTAGTAGTACCAACACTGGTAGTGTTGTAGTACCAACACTGGTAGTGTTGTAGTACCAACACTGGTAGTGTTACCAACACTGGTAGTACCAACACTGGTAGTGTTGTAGTACCAACACTGGTAGTGTTGTAGTACCAACACTGGTAGTGTTGTAGTACCAACACTGGTAGTGTTGTAGTACCAACACTGGTAGTGTTGTAGTACCAACACTGGTAGTGTTGTAGTACCAACACTGGTAGTGTTACCAACACTGGTAGTAGTACCAACACTGGTAGTGTTGTAGTACCAACACTGGTAGTGTTGTAGTACCAACACTGGTAGTGTTGTAGTACCAACACTGGTAGTGTTGTAGTACCAACACTGGTAGTGTTGTAGTACCAACACTGGTAGTGTTGTAGTACCAACACTGGTAGTGTTGTAGTACCAACACTGGTAGTGTTGTAGTACCAACACTGGTAGTGTTGTAGTACCAACACTGGTAGTGTTGTAGTACCAACACTGGTAGTGTAGTACCAACACTGGTAGTGTTGTAGTACCAACACTGGTAGTGTTGTAGTACCAACACTGGTAGTGTTGTAGTACCAACACTGGTAGTGTTGTAGTACCAACACTGGTAGTGTTGTAGTACCAACACTGGTAGTGTTGTACCAACACTGGTAGTGTTGTAGTACCAACACTGGTAGTGTTGTAGTACCAACACTGGTAGTGTTGTAGTACCAACACTGGTAGTGTTGTAGTACCAACACTGGTAGTGCTTAAGTACCAACACTGGTAGTGTTGTAGTACCAACACTGGTAGTGCTTAAGTACCAACACTGGTAGTGTTGTAGTACCAACACTGGTAGTGTTGTACCAACACTGGTAGTGTTGTAGTACCAACACTGGTAGTGTTGTAGTACCAACACTGGTAGTGTTGTAGTACCAACACTGGTAGTGTTGTAGTACCAACACTGGTAGTGTTGTAGTACCAACACTGGTAGTGTTGTAGTACCAACACTGGTAGTGTTGTAGTACCAACACTGGTAGTGCTGTAGTACCAACACTGGTAGTGTTGTAGTACCAACACTGGTAGTGCTGTAGTACCAACACTGGTAGTGTTGTAGTACCAACACTGGTAGTGTTGTAGTACCAACACTGGTAGTGTTGTAGTACCAACACTGCTACTGTAGTGTTGTAGTACCAACACTGGTACTGTAGTGTCGTAGTACCAACACTGGTAGTGTTGTAGTACCAACACTGGTAGTGTTGTAGTACCAACACTGGTACTGTAGTGTTGTAGTACCAACACTGGTAGTGTTGTAGTACCAACACTGGTAGTGTTGTAGTACCAACACTGGTACTGTAGTGTTGTAGTACCAACACTGGTAGTGTTGTAGTACCAACATTGGTAGTGTAGTGTTGTAGTACCAACACTGGTAGTGTTGTAGTACCAACATTGGTAGTGTAGTGTTGTAGTACCAACACTGGTAGTGTTGTAGTACCAACATTGGTAGTGTAGTGTTGTAGAACCAACACTGGCAGTGTTGTCCCAAGACTGGTAGTGTAGTGTTGTAGTACCAACACTGGTGGTGTGTTCCATCTCCTTTAAAACCAGTTTCAGAGAGGCGTGGTAACACACAACACACACACACACACACATACAACACACACACACACACATACAACACACACATATACAACACACACACATACAACACACAAACATACAACACACACACATACAACACACACACATACAACACACACACACACACACATACAACACACACACACATACAACACACAAACATACAACACACACACACATACAACACACACACATACAACACACACACACACATACAACACACACACATACAACACACACACACACACATACAACACACACACATACAACACACACACATACAACACACAAACATACAACACACACATACATACAACACACACACATACAACACACACACACACAACACACACATACAACACACACACATACAACACACACACACACACAACACACACATACAAAACACACACACACATACAACACACACACATACAACACACACACACATACAACACACACACATACAACACACACACACACACACAACACACACATACAAAACACACACACACATACAACACACACACATACAACACACACACACACATACAACACACACACACATACAACACACACACACATACAACACACACACACACAACACACAACACACACACACACACACAAGGGCCCACGCAAGCAGGTCAGAACTGTTGATCATTGGTGACTTCACCCACAAGGAAATCGACTGGGAAAACCTGGAGCCGCATGGGGGCCAAGATACATGGAGGGCTAAGATGATGGAGGTGGTACTGGAAAACTTCATGTACCAACACGTAAGGGACACTACAAGAGAGAGAGGAGAGGATGAACCAGCAAGACTGGACCTAGTATTCACCTTGAGTAGTGCAGATATTGAGGACATCACATATGAAAGACCCCTTCGGGCCAGTGATCATGTGGTTTTAAGCTTCGAATACACAGTAGAGCTACAAGTGGAGGGAGAAGCAGGAAGGCCAGGACGAATGAAGCCAAACTACAAGAAAGGGGACTACACAGGAATGAGGAACTTCCTGAACGGGGTTCAGTGGGACAGAGAACTGGCAGGGAAGCCAGTTAATGAGATGATGGAATATGTAGCAACAAAATGCAAGGAGGCTGAGGAGAGGTTTGTACCCAAGGGTAACAGGAATAATGTAACAGCCAGGATGAGCCCATGGTTTACCCAAAGGTGCAGGGAGGCAAAAACCAAGTGTGCCAGGGAATGAAAGAAATATAGAAGGCAAAGGACCCAGGAGAATAAGGAGAGCAGTCGTAGAGCCAGAAATAAATATGCACAGGTAAGCAGGGAGGCCCAAAGACAATACGAAAACGACATAGCAGCGAAAGCTAAATCTGACCCGAAGCTGTTGTACAGCCACATCAGGAGGAAAACAGTCAAGGACCAGGTAATCAGGCTAAGGAAGTAAAGTAAAAGGACACAAGTGCAACTAACGTGACATTTATTGTGGCAACGTTTCGCTCTCCAGGAGCTTTTTCAAGGCTTGAAAAAGCTCCTGGAGAGCGAAACGTTGCCACAATAAATGTCACATTAGTTGCACTTGTGTCCTTTTACTTTACATATTGTCGGTAATTCTACCAACTTTATTACAGGCTAAGGAAGGAAGGAGTGGAGGTCACAAGGAAAGATCACGAAGTATGTGAAGAACTCAACAAGAGATTCAAAGAAGTGTTCACAGAGGAGACAGAAGGGGCTCCAGAAAGACGGAGAGGTGGGGCACACCACCAAGTGTTGGACACAGTGCACACAACCGAGGAAGAAGTAAAGAGGCTTCTGAGTGAGCTAGATACCTCAAAGGCGATGGTGCCGGATAACATCTCTCGATAGGTCCTGAGAGAGGGAGCAGAGGCGCTACAGTATTCAATACATATTCAATATTCAATACATCTATATAAACAGGGCGACTACCTGAGGTATGGAAGACAGCAAATGTTGTCCCAATTTTTAATAAAGGAAACAGACACGAAGCATTAAACTACAGACCAGTGTCACTGACATGTATAGTATGCAAAGTCATGGAGAAGATTATCAGGAGAAGAGTGGTGGAGCACCTAGAGGAGTGGTGGAGCACCTAGAAAGGAATGAGCTTATCAAAGATAGCCAGCATGGTTTCTGGGACGGGAAATCCTGGGTCACAAACCTGCTGGAGTTCTATGATAGGATGACAGCTGTAAGACAGGAGAGAGGGATGGGTGGATTGCATTTTCTTGGACTGTAAGAAGGCTTTTGACATAGTTCCACACAAAAGATTAGTACGGAAATTGGACCAAACAGGGATAACAGGGAAGGCACTACAATAGATCAGGGAATACTTGTCAGGAAGACAGCAGCGAGTCATGGTACGTGGCGAGGTGTCAGAGTGGGCACCTGTGACCAGCGGGGTCCCGCAGGGGTCAGTCCTAGGACCGGTGCTGTTTCTGGTATTTGTGAACGACATGACGGAAGGAATAGACTCAGAAGTGTCCCTGTTTGCAGATGATGTGAAGTTAATGCGAAGAATCCAATCGGACAGGGACCAGGCAGAACTACAAAGGGATCTGGACAAGCTGCAGGCCTGGTCCAGAAACTGGCTCCTGGAGTTCAACCCCACCAAGTGCAAAGTTATGAAGATTGAGGAAGGGCAAACCTCAGATCAGCATTCCGACATCTTAATAAGGAATCATTCAGGACCCTGTACACCGTGTACGTTAGGCCCATATTGGAGTATGCGGCACCAGTTTGGAACCCACACCTAGCCAAGCACGTAAGGAAACTAGAGAAAGTGCAAAGGTTTGCAACAAGACTAGTTCCTAGAGATAAGGGGAATGTCCTACGAGGAGAGGTTAAGAGAAATCGACCTGACGACACTGGAGGACAGGAGAGATATGGGGGATATGATAACGACATACAAAATACTGAGAGGAATTGACAAGGTGGACAAAGACAGGATGTTCCAGAGATTGGACACAGCAACAAGGGGACACAGTTGGAAGTTGAAGACTCAGATGAATCACAGGGATGTTAGGAAGTATTTCTTCAGCCACAGAGTAGTCAGGCGCACACACACACACACACACACACACACACACACACACACACACACACGCACGCACAGAAGGCAGTCACAGAGTTGTCAGGAAGTGGAACAATCTGCAGTGATGTAGTGGAGGCAAGACCCCTGGTTGTCTTCAAGACCCCTGGTTGTCTTCAAGACCCCTGGTTGTCTTCAAGACCCCTGGTTGTTTTCAAGACCCCTGGTTGTCTTCAGGACCCCTGGTTGTCTTCAAGACCCCTGGTTGTCTTCAAGATCCCTGGCTGTCTTCAAGACCCCTGGTTGTCTTCAAGATCCCTGGTTGTCTTCAAGATCCCTGGTTGTCTTCAAGACCCCTGGCTGTCTTCAAGACCCCTGGTTGTCTTCAAGATCCCTGGTTGTCTTCAAGACCCCTGGTTGTCTTCAAGACCCCTGGTTGTCCTCAAGACCCCTGGTTGTCTTCAAGATCCCTGGTTGTCTTCAAGACCCCTGGTTGTCTTCAAGATCCCTGGTTGTCTTCAAGACCCCTGGTTGTCTTCAAGATCCCTGGTTGTCTTCAAGACCCCTGGTTGTCTTCAAGACCCCTGGTTGTCTTCAAGACCCCTGGTTGTCTTCAAGACCCCTGGTTGTCTTCCAGATCCCTGGTTGTCTTCAAGACCCCTGGTTGTATTCAAGATCACTGGTTGTCTTCAAAACCCCTGGTTGTCTTCAAGACCCCTGGTTGTCTTCCAGACCCCTGGTTGTCTTCAAGACCCCTGACTGTCTTCAAGACCCCTGGTTGTCTTCAAGACCCCTGGTTGTCTTCAAGACCCCTGGTTGTCTTCAAGACTCCTGGTTGTCTTCAAGACCCCTGGTTGTCTTCAAGACCCCTGGTTGTCTTCAAGACTCCTGGTTGTCTTCAAGACCCCAGGTTGTCTCCAAGACCCCAAGTTGTCTTTAAGACTCCTGGTTGTCTTCAAGACTACTGGTTGTCTTCAAGACCCCTAGTTGTCTTCAAGACCCCAGGTTGTCTTCAAGACCCCTAGTTGTCTTCAAGACCCCTAGTTGTCTTCAAGACACCTGGTTGTCTTCAAGACCCCAGGTTGTGTTCAAGACCCCTAGTTGTCTTCAAGACCCCTGGTTGTCTTCAAGACACCTGGTTGTCTTCAAGACCCCAGGTTGTGTTCAAGACTCCTGGTTGTGTTCAAGACCCCTGGTTGTGTTCAAGACTCCTGGTTGTGTTCAAGACCCCTGATTGTGTTCAAGACCCCAGGTTGTGTTCAAGACCCCTAGTTGTCTTCAAGACCCCTGGTTGTCTTCAATACACCTGGTTGTCTTCAAGACCCCAGGTTGTGTTCAAGACCCCTGGTTGTCTTCAAGACCCCTAGTTGTCTTCAAGACCCCTGGTTGTCTTCAAGACACCTGGTTGTCTTCAAGACCCCTGGTTGTCTTCAAGATCCCTGGTTGTCTTCAAGACTCCTGGTTGTGTTGAAGACCCCTGGTTGTGTTCAAGACCCCTGGTTGTGTTCAAGACCCCTGGTTGTGTTCAAGACCCCTGGTTGTGTTCAAGACCCCTGGTTGTGTTCAAGACCCCTGGTTGTGTTCAAGACCCCAGGTTGTGTTCAAGACCCCTGGTTGTGTTCAAGACTCCTGGTTGTGTTCAAGACCCCTGGTTGTGTTCAAGATCCCTGGTTGTGTTCAAGACCCCTGATTGTGTTCAAGACCCCTGGTTGTGTTCAAGACCCCTGGTTGTGTTCAAGAGGGAGCTGGACAGACACACAATACCTGACCAGCCAGGCTGTGGTTCCTACGTTGGTTTACGTGCAGCCAGCAGTAACAACCTGGTTGATCAGGTCCTGGTCCACAACCAGGCCAGGTCTTGGACCGTCCTGCGGGGGCGCTGACCCCCAGAACACCCTCTAAGTATAATCCAGGTAGGCTACAAGTATACTCCAGGAAGACTACAGGTAGACTCCAGGTAGACTACAGGTAGGCTACAGGAAGACTCCAGGTATACTGCAGGTAGGTTAAAGGTAAACTCCAGGCAGGCTACAGGTAGGGTCCAGGTAGACTCCAGGTGGACTACAGGTAGACTACAGGTAGGCTCCAGGTATACTACAGGTAGGCTATAGGTAAACTCCAGGCAGGCTACAGGTAGGATCCAGGTAGACTCCAGGTAGACTACAGGTAGACTCCAGGTATAATACAGGTAGGCTATAGGTAAACTCCAGGCAGGCTACAGGTAGGATCCAGGTAGACTCCAGGTAGACTACAGGTAGACTCCAGGTATACTACAGGTAGGCTATAGGTAAACTCCAGGCAGGCTACAGGTAGGATCCAGGTAGACTCCAGGTAGACTACAGGTAGACTCCAGGTATACTACAGGTAGGCTATAGGTAAACTCCAGGTATACTACAGGCAGGCTATAGGTAAACTCCAGGCAGGCTACAGGTAGGATCCAGGTAGACTCCAGGTAGACTACAGGTAGACTCCAGGTATACTACAGGTAGGCTATAGGTAAACTCCAGGTATACTACAGGCAGGCTATAGGTAAACTCCAGGTAGGCTACAGGTAGACTCCAGGTATACTACAGGTAGGCTATACGTAGACTCCAGGTATACTACAGGTAGGCTATAAGTAAACTCCAGGTATGCTACAGGTAGGCTATAGGTAAACTCCAGGTAGGCTATAGGTAGACTCCAGGTATACTACAGGTAGGCTATAGGTAAACTCCAGGTATACTACAGGTAGGCTATAGGTAAACTCTAGGCAGGCTACAGGTAGACTCCAGGTATACTACAGGTAGGCTATAGGTAGACTCCAGGTATACTACAGGTAGGCTATAGGTAAACTCCAGGTAGGCTACAGGTAGACTCCAGGTAGGCTACAGGTAGACTCCAGGTATACTACAAGTAGGCTATAGGTAAACTCCAGGCAGGCTACAGGTAGGGTCCAGATAGACCCCAGGTAGGCTATAGGTAAACTCCAGGTATACTACAGGTAGGCTACAGGTAAACTCCAGGTATACTACAGGTAAACTCCAGGTATACTACAGGTAGGATCCAGGTAGACTGTGTAATATACCAGTCACTATACGTTATATATCAGTCACTATACGTTATATATCAGTCACTATACACTATATACCAGTCACTATACGTTATATATCAGTCACTATACGTTATATATCAGTCACTATACGTTATATATCAGTCACTATACACTATATACCAGTCACTATACGTTATATATCAGTCACTATACGTTATATATCAGTCACTATACGTTATATATCAGTCACTATACACTATATACCAGTCACTATACGTTATATATCAGTCACTATACGTTATATATCAGTCACTATACGTTATATATCAGTCACTATACGTTATATATCAGTCACTATACACTATATACCAGTCACTATACGTTATATATCAGTCACTATACGTTATATACCAGTCACTATACGTTATATATCAGTCACTATACGTTATATATCAGTCACTATACGTTATATATCAGTCACTATACGTTATATACCAGACACTATACGTTATATATCAGTCACTATACACTATATACCAGTCACTATACGTTATATATCAGTCACTATACGTTATATATCAGTCACTATACACTATATACCAGTCACTATACGTTATATATCAGTCACTATACGTTATATATCAGTCACTATACACTATATACCAGTCACTATACGTTATATATCAGTCACTATACGTTATATATCAGTCACTATACACTATATACCAGTCACTATACGTTATATACCAGTCACTATACGTTATATATCAGTCACTATACGTTATATATCAGTCACTATACGTTATATATCAGTCACTATACACTATATATCAGTCACTATACACTATATACCAGTCACTATACGTTATATATCAGTCACTATACGTTATATATCAGTCACTATACACTATATACCAGTCACTATACGTTATATATCAGTCACTATACGTTATATATCAGTCACTATACGTTATATATGAGTCACTATACGTTATATATCAGTCACTATACGTTATATATCAGTCACTATACGTTATATATCAGTCACTATACACTATATACCAGTCACTATACACTATATACCAGTCACTATACGTTATATATCAGTCACTATACGTTATATATCAGTCACTATACGTTATATATCAGTCACTATACGTTATATATCAGTCACTATACACTATATACCAGTCACTATACACTATATACCAGTCACTATACGTTATATATCAGTCACTATACGTTATATATCAGTCACTATACACTATATACCAGTCACTATACGTTATATACAAGTCACTATACGTTATATATCAGTCACTATACACTATATACCAGTCACTATACGTTATATATCAGTCACTATACGTTATATATCAGTCACTATACACTATATACCAGTCACTATACTTTATATATCAGTCACTATACACTATATACCAGTCACTATACGTTATATACCAGTCACTATACGTTATATATCAGTCACTATACACTATATACCAGTCACTATACGTTATATATCAGTCACTATACACTATATACCAGTCACTATACGTTATATATCAGTCACTATACACTATATACCAGTCACTATACGTTATATATCAGTCACTATACGTTATATATCAGTCACTATACGTTATATATCAGTCACTATACACTATATACCAGTCACTACACGTTATATATCAGTCACTATACACTATATACCAGTCACTATACGTTATATATCAGTCACTATACGTTATATATCAGTCACTATACGTTATATATCAGTCACTATACACTATATACCAGTCATTATACGTTACATATCAGTCACTATACGTTATATACCAGTCACTATACGTTATATACCAGTCACTATACACTATATACCAGTCACTATACGTTATATACCAGTCACTATACGTTATATACCAGTCAATATACACTATATACCAGTCACTATACGTTATATACCAGTCACTATATGTTATATACCAGTCACTATACACTATATACCAGTCACTATACGTTATATACCAGTCACTATACGTTATATATCAGTCACTATACGTTATATACCAGTCACTATACGTTATATACCAGTCACTATACGTTATATATCAGTCACTATACGTTATATACCAGTCACTATACGTTATATATCAGTCACTATACGTTATATACCAGTCGCTATACGTTATATATCAGTCACTATACGTTATATACCAGTCACTATACGTTATATATCAGTCACTATACGTTATATACCAGTCACTATACGTTACATACCAGTCACTATACACTATATACCAGTCACTATACGTTATATACCAGTCACTATACGTTATACACCAGTCACTATACACTATATACCAGTCACTATACGTTATATACCAGTCACTATACGTTATATATCAGTCACTATACGTTATATACCAGTCACTATACGTTATATACCAGTCACTATACACTATATACCAGTCACTATACGTTATATACCAGTCACTATACGTTATACACCAGTCACTATACACTATATACCAGTCACTATACGTTATATACCAGTCACTATACGTTATATATCAGTCACTATACGTTATATACCAGTCACTATACGTTATATACCAGTCACTATACGTTATATATCAGTCACTATACGTTATATACCAGTCACTATACGTTATATACCAGTCACTATACGTTATATACCAGTCACTATACGTTATATACCAGTCACTATACACTATATACCAGTCACTATACACTATATACCAGTCACAATACGTTATATACCAGTCATTATACGTTATATACCAGTCACTATACACTATATACCAGTCACTATACGTTATATACCAGTCACTATACGTTATATACCAGTCACTATACGTTATATACCAGTCACTATACGTTATATACCAGTCACTATACGTTATATATCAGTCACTATACGTTATATACCAGTCACTATACGTTATATACCAGTCACTATACACTATATACCAGTCACTATACGTTATATACCAGTCACTATACGTTATATATCAGTCACTATACGTTATATACGTCACTATACGTTATATATCAGTCACTATACGTTATATACCAGTCACTATACGTTATATATCAGTCACTATACGTTATATACGTCACTATACGTTATATATCAGTCACTATACGTTATATATAAGTCACTATACGTTATATATCAGTCACTATACGTTATATAGCAGTCACTATACGTTATATATCAGTCACTATACGTTATATACCAGTCACTATACGTTATATATCAGTCACTATAAGTTATATATCAGTCACTATACGTTATATATCAGTCACTATACGTTATATACCAGTCACTGTACGTTATATACCAGTCACTATACGTTATATACCAGTCACTATACGTTATATACCAGTCACTATACGTTATATACCAGTCACTATACGTTATATATCAGTCACTATACGTTATACATGTATACCAGTCACTATACGTTATATATCAGTCACTATACGTTATATACCAGTCACTATACGTTATATACCAGTCAGTATAAGTTATATATCAGTCACTATACGTTATATACCAGTCACTATACGTTATATATCAGTCACTATACGTTATATATGAGTCACTATACGTTATATATCAGTCACTATACGTTATATATCAGTCACTATACGTTATATATCAGTCACTATACGTTATATATCAGTCACTATAAGTTATATATCAGTCACTATACGTTATATATCAGTCACTATACGTTATATATCAGTCACTATACGTAATATATCAGTCACTATACGTTATATATCAGTCACTATACGTTATATACCAGTCACTATACGTTATATATCATTCACTATACGTTATATACCAGTCACTATACGTTATATATCAGTCACTATACGTAATATATCATTCACTATACGTTATATACCAGTCACTATACGTTATATATCAGTCACTATACGTTATATATCATTCACTATACGTTATATACCAGTCACTATACGTTATATATCATTCACTATACGTTATATACCAGTCACTATACGTTATATATCATTCACTATACGTTATATACCAGTCACTATACGTTATATGTCACTATACGTTATATACCAGTCACTATACGTTATATATCATTCACTATACGTTATATATCATTCACTATACGTTATATACCAGTCACCATACGTTATCATTCACTATACGTTATATGTCACTATACGTTATATATCAGTCACTATACGTTATATATCAGTCACTATACGTTATATATCAGTCACTATACGTTATATAGCAGTCACTATACGTTATATATCAGTCACTATACGTTATATACCAGTCACTATATGTTATATATCAGTCACTATAAGTTATATATCAGTCACTATACGTTATATATCAGTCACTATACGTTATATACCAGTCACTATACGTTATATACCAGTCACTATACGTTATATACCAGTCACTATACGTTATATACCAGTCACTATACGTTATATACCAGTCACTATACGTTATATATCAGTCACTATACGTTATACATGTATACCAGTCACTATACGTTATATATCAGTCACTATACGTTATATACCAGTCACTATACGTTATATACCAGTCAGTATAAGTTATATATCAGTCACTATACGTTATATACCAGTCACTATACGTTATATATCAGTCACTATACGTTATATATGAGTCACTATACGTTATATATCAGTCACTATACGTTATATATCAGTCACTATACGTTATATATCAGTCACTATACGTTATATATCAGTCACTATACGTTATATATCAGTCACTATACGTTATATATCAGTCACTATAAGTTATATATCAGTCACTATACGTTATATATCAGTCACTATACGTTATATATCAGTCACTATAAGTTATATATCAGTCACTATACGTTATATATCAGTCACTATACGTTATATATCAGTCACTATACGTAATATATCAGTCACTATACGTTATATATCAGTCACTATACGTTATATACCAGTCACTATACGTTATATATCATTCACTATACGTTATATATCAGTCACTATACGTTATATACCAGTCACTATACGTTATATATCAGTCACTATACGTTATATATCATTCACTATACGTTATATACCAGTCACTATACGTTATATATCAGTCACTATACGTAATATATCATTCACTATACGTTATATACCAGTCACTATACGTTATATATCAGTCACTATACGTTATATATCAGTCACTATACGTTATATACCAGTCACTATACGTTATATATCATTCACTATACGTTATATATCATTCACTATACGTTATATATCATTCACTATACGTTATATATCATTCACTATACGTTATATACCAGTCACTATACGTTATCATTCACTATACGTTATATACCAGTCACTATACGTTATATATCAGTCACTATACGTTATATATCAGTCACTATACGTTATATACCAGTCACTATACGTTATATATCATTCACTATACGTTATATACGTCACTATACGTTATATACCAGTCACTATACGTTACATATCAGTCACTATACGTTATATATCAGTCAATATACGTTATATATCAGTCACTATACGTTATATACCAGTCACTATGCGTTACATATCAGTCACTATACGTTATATATCAGTCAATATACGTTATATATCAGTCACTATACGTTATATACCAGTCACTATACGTTACATATCAGTCACTATACGTTATATATCAGTCAATATACGTTATATATCAGTCACTATACGTTATAAACCAGTCACTATACGTTACATACCAGTCACTATACGTTATATAAGTCACTATAAATAATATGTGAGTGTGAGTCAAGAGACGAGTCTGACTCACTGACGCAGTATGAGACGCAGCAGCGTCTGCTGCTGCGTCTGCTGCAGCAGCAGACGCAGCAGGTGATGACGTACCAGCCTGTCCCGACGCACAGCTTAGCAGCATTCTAGAGAGACAGCTGTGCGTCACTGTCTGACAGCTGTGCTGACACTCCACGTGTGTGTCATGCGTCATGACACGCCTGTGTCAGCCGACACTTGGTCATGGTTGCCGACCAAGCCTGGCACTGCTGACACCACCTGCTGACACGCCTGCTCAAGCTAGACTGTCCCCCGCTAGCAGTGTATACACCCTCCCTCCCTCTGCTTCCCCTACCTCCCTTCCCCTTCCCCTACCCCTTCCTCTCTCTCTCTCTCTCTCTCTCTCTCTCTCTCTCTCTCTCTCTCTCTCTCTCTCTCTCTCTCTCTCTCCCCGTCAGCCTCCCTCTCTCACCAATACCGTACAACAGCAACCCTAACAGCAGCAGCAGCACAACAGTAGCACCACCATAAACAGTAGCACCACCACCAACAGTAGTACCACCAACAGTAGTACCACCAACAGTAGCACCACTAGCAGTAGTAACAGTAGCACCACCAGCAGTAGTAACAGTAGCACCACCAGCAGTAGTAACAATAGGACCACCAACAGTAGCACCACCAGCAGTAGTAACAGTAGCACCACTAGCAATAGTAACAGTAGCACCACCAGCAGTAGTAACAGTACCACCAATAGTAGTAACAGTAGCACCACCAGCAGTAGTAACAGTAGCACCACCAGCAGTAGTAACAGTAGCACCATCAGCAGTAGTAACAGTAGCACCACCAGCAGTAGTAACAGTAGCACCACCAGCAGTAGTAACAGTAGCACCAGCAGTAGCAACAGTAGCACCACCAGCAGCAGTAACAGTAGCACCACCAGCAGTAGTAATAGTTGGAGCACCAGCAGTAGTAATAGTTGGAGCACCAGCAGTAGTAATAGTTGGAGCACCAGCAGTAGTAATAGTTGGAGCACCAGCAGTAGTAATAGTTGGAGCACCAGCAGTAGTAACAGTAGCACCGCTAGCAGTAGTAACAGTAGCACCACCAGCAGTAGTAACAGCACCACCAGTAGTAATAGTAGCACCAGCAGTAGTAACAGTAGCACCACCAGCAGTAGTAACAGTAGCAAAACCAGCAGTAGTAACAGCACCACCAGCAGTAGTAACAGTAGCACCACCAGCAGTAGTAACAGTAGCACCACCAGCAGTAGTAACAGCACCACCAGCAGTAGTAAGAACACCACCACCAGCAGTAGTAACAGTAGCACCACAAGCAGTAGCAACAGTAGCACCACCAGCAGTAGTAACAGTAGCACCAGCAGTAGTAACAGTAGCACCACCAGCAGTAGTAACAGTAGCACCACAAGCAGTAGTAACAGTAGCACTACCAGCAGTAGTAACAGTAGCACCACCAGCAGTAGTAACAGTAGCACCACCAGCAGTAGTAACAGTAGCACCACCAGCAGTAGTAACAGTAGCACGACCAGCAGTAGTAACAGTAGCACGACCAGCAGTAGTAACAGTAGCACCACCAGCAGTAGTAACACTAGCACCACCAGCAGTAGTAACAGTAGCACCACCAGCAGTAGTAACAGTAGCACCACCAGCAGTAGTAACAGTAGCACCACCAGCAGTAGTAACAGTAGCACGACCAGCAGTAGTAACAGTAGCACCACCAGCAGTAGTAACACTAGCACCACCAGCAGTAGTAACAGTAGCACCACCAGCAGTAGTAACAGTAGCACCACCAGCAGTAGTAACAGTAGCACCACCAGCAGTAGTAACACTAGCACCACCAGCAGTAGTAACACTAGCACCACCAGCAGTAGTAACAGTAGCACCACCAGCAGTAGTAACAGTAGCACCACCAGCAGTATTAACAGTAGCACCACCAGCAGTAGTAACAGTAGCACCACCAGCAGTAGTAACACTAGCACCACCAGCAGTAGTAACACTAGCACCACCAGCAGTAGTAACAGTATCACCACCAGCAGTAGTAACAGTAGCACCACCAGCAGTAGTAACACTACCACCACCAGCAGTAGTAACAGTAGCACCACCAGCAGTAGTAACAGTAGCACCACCAGCAGTAGTAACACTAGCACCACCAGCAGTAGTAACACTAGCACCACCAGCAGTAGTAACACTAGCACCACCAGCAGTAGTAACAGTAGCACCACCAGCAGTAGTAACAGTAGCACCACCAGCAGTAGTAACAGTAGCACCACCAGCAGTAGTAACAGTAGCACCACCAGCAGTAGTAACAGTAGCACCAAAAGCAGTAGTAACAGTAGCACCACCAGCAGTAGTAACACTAGCACCACCAGCAGTAGTAACAGTAGCACCACCAGCAGTAGTAACAGTAACACCACCAGCAGTAGTAACACTAGCACCACCAGCAGTAGTAACAGTAGCACCACCAGCAGTAGTAACACTAGCACCACCAGCAGTAGTAACAGTAGCACCACCAGCAGTAGTAACACTAGCACCACCAGCAGTAGTAACAGTAGCACCACCAGCAGTAGTAACAGTAGCACCACCAGCAGTAGTAACAGTAGCACCACCAGCAGTAGTAACAGTAGCACCACCAGCAGTAGTAACAGTAGCACCACCAGCAACAGTAACAGTAGCACCTCCAGCAGTAGTAACAGTAGCACCACCAGCAGTAGTAACAGTAGCACCACCAGCAGTAGTAACAGTAGCACCACTAGCAGTAGTAACAGTAGCACCACTAGCAGTACTAGCAGTAGCATCACCAGCAGTAGTAACAGTAGCACCACCAGCAGTAGTAACAGTAGCACCACCAGTAGTAGTAACAGTAGCACCACCAGTAGTAGTAACAGCACCACCAGCAGTAGTAACTGTAGCACCACCAGCAGTAGTAACAGAGCACCACCAGCAGTAGTAACAGTAGCACCACCAGCAGTAGTAACAGTAGCACCACCACCAACAGTAGTACCACCAACAGTAGCACCACCAGCAGTAGTAACAGTAGCACCACCAGCAGTAGTAACAGAGCACCACCAGCAGTAGTAACAGTAGCACCACCAGCAGTAGTAACAGTAGCACCACTAGCAATAGTAACAGTAGCACCACCAGCAGTAGTAACAGTAGCACCACCAATAGTAGTAACAGTAGCACCACCAGCAGTAGTAACAGTAGCACCACCAGCAGTAGTGACAGTAGCACCATCAGCAGTAGTAACAGTAGCACCACCAGCAGTAGTAACAGTAGCACCACCAGCAGTAGTAACAGTAGCACCAGCAGTAGCAACAGTAGCACCACCAGCAGTAGTAATAGTTGGAGCACCAGCAGTAGTAATAGTTGGAACACCAGCAGTAGTAATAGTAGCACCACCAGCAGTAGTAACAGTAGCACCACCAGCAGTAGTAACAGTAGAACCGCTAGCAGTAGTAACAGTAGCTCCACCAGCAGTAGTAACAGCACCACCAGTAGTAATAGTAGCACCACCAGTAGTAACAGTAGCACCACCAGCAGTAGTAACAGTAGCAAAACCAGCAGTAGTAACAGAGCACCACCAGCAGTAGTAACAGTAGCACCACCAGCAGTAGTAACAGCAGCACCACCAGCAGTAGTAACAGCACCACCAGCAGTAGTAAGAACACCACCAGCAGTAGTAACAGTAGCACCACCAGCAGTAGTAACACTAGCACCACCAGCAGTAGTAACAGTAGCACCACCAGCAGTAGTAACAGTAGCACCACCAGCAGTAGTAACAGTAGCACAACCAGCAGTAGTAACAGTAGCACCACCAGCAGTAGTAACAGTATCACCACCAGCAGTAGTAACAGTAGCACCACCAGCAGTAGTAACACTACCACCACCAGCAGTAGTAACAGTAGCACCACCAGCAGTAGTAACAGTAGCACCACCAGCAGTAGTAACAGTAGCACCACCAGCAGTAGTAACACTAGCACCACCAGCAGTAGTAACACTAGCACCACCAGCAGTAGTAACAGTAGCACCACCAGCAGTAGTAACACTAGCACCACCAGCAGTAGTAACAGTAGCACCACCAGCAGTAGTAACACTAGCACCACCAGCAGTAGTAACACTAGCACCACCAGCAGTAGTAACAGTAGCACCACCAGCAGTAGTAACAGTAGCACCACCAGCAGTAGTAACAGTAGCACCACCAGCAGTAGTAACACTAGCACCACCAGCAGTAGTAACACTAGCACCACCAGCAGTAGTAACAGTAGCACCACCAGCAGTAGTAACACTAGCACCACCAGCAGTAGTAACACTAGCACCACCAGCAGTAGTAACAGTAGCACCACCAGCAGTAGTAACAGTAGCACCACCAGCAGTAGTAACACTAGCACCACCAGCAGTAGTAACAGTAGCACCACCAGCAGTAGTAACAGTAGCACCAAAAGCAGTAGTAACAGTAGCACCACCAGTAGTAACACTAGCACCACCAGCAGTAGTAACAGTAGCACCACCAGCAGTAGTAACAGTAGCACCACCAGCAGTAGTAACACTAGCACCACCAGCAGTAGTAACAGTAGCACCACCAGCAGTAGTAACACTAGCACCACCAGCAGTAGTAACACTAGCACCACCAGCAGTAGTAACAGTAGCACCACCAGCAGTAGTAACAGTAGCACCACCAGCAGTAGTAACAGTAGCACCACCAGCAGTAGTAACAGTAGCACCACCAGCAGTAGTAACAGTAGCACCACCAGCAGTAGTAACAGTAGCACCACCAGCAGTAGTAACAGTAGCACCACCAGTAGTAGTAACAGTAGCACCACCAGTAGTAACAGTAGCACCACCAGCAGTAGTAACAGTAGCACCACCAGCAGTAGTAACAGTAGCACCACCAGCAGTAGTAACAGTAGCACCACCAGCAGTAGTAACAGTAGCACCACCAGCAGTAGTAACACTAGCACCACCAGCAGTAGTAACAGTAGCACCACCAGCAGTAGTAACACTAGCACCACCAGCAGTAGTAACAGCACCACCAGCAGTAGTAACAGTAGCACCACCAGCAGTAGTAACAGTAGCACCACCAGCAGTAGTAACAGTAGCACCA
>NW_027195462.1:0-117500 GCF_038502225.1 Cherax quadricarinatus | reverse complement strand
ATGATGTAAGAATTCACATTATGTGCCAGACCTAGGAGTAATGATGTATACTAGGAGTAATGTGGTATACTAGGAGTAATGATGTATACTAGGAGTAATGTGGTATACTAGGAGTAATGATGTATACTAGGAGTAATGTGGTATACTAGGAGTAATGATGTATACTAGGAGTAATGTGGTATACTAGGAGTAATGATGTATACTAGGAGTAATGATGTATACTAGGAGTAATGTGGTATACTAGGAGTAATGATGTATACTAGGAGTAATGTGGTATACTAGGAGTAATGATGTATACTAGGAGTAATGATGTATACTAGGAGTAATGATGTATACTAGGAGTAATGTGGTATACTAGGAGTAATGATGTATACTAGGAGTAATGATGTATACTAGGAGTAATGATGTATACTAGGAGTAATGATGTATACTAGGAGTAATGTGGTATACTAGGAGTAATGATGTATACTAGGAGTAATGATGTATACTAGGAGTAATGATGTATACTAGGAGTAATGATGTATACTAGGAGTAATGATGTATACTAGGAGTAATGATGTATACTAGGAGTAATGATGTATACTAGGAGTAATGATGTATACTAGGAGTAATGATGTATACTAGGAGTAATGATGTATACTAGGAGTAATGATGTATACTAGGAGTAATGATGTATACTAGGAGTAATGATGTATACTAGGAGTAATGATGTATACTAGGAGTAATGATGTATACTAGGAGTAATGATGTATACTAGGAGTAATGATGTATACTAGGAGTAATGATGTATACTAGGAGTAATGATGTATACTAGGAGTAATGATGTATACTAGGAGTAATGATGTATACTAGGAGTAATGATGTATACTGGGAGTAATGATGTATACTAGGAGTAATGATGTATACTAGGAGTAATGATGTATACTAGGAGTAATGATGTATACTAGGAGTAATGATGTATACTAGGAGTAATGATGTATACTAGGAGTAATGATGTATACTAGGAGTAATGATGTATACTAGGAGTAATGATGTATACTAGGAGTAATGATGTATACTAGGAGTAATGATGTATACTAGGAGTAATGATGTATACTAGGAGTAATGATGTATACTAGGAGTAATGATGTATACTAGGAGTAATGATGTATACTAGGAGTAATGATGTATACTAGGAGTAATGATGTATACTAGGAGTAATGATGTATACTAGGAGTAATGATGTATACTAGGAGTAATGATGTATACTAGGAGTAATGATGTATACTGGGAGTAATGATGTATACTAGGAGTAATGATGTATACTAGGAGTAATGATGTATACTAGGAGTAATGATGTATACTAGGAGTAATGATGTATACTAGGAGTAATGATGTATACTAGGAGTAATGATGTATACTAGGAGTAATGATGTATACTAGGAGTAATGATGTATACTAGGAGTAATGATGTATACTAGGAGTAATGATGTATACTAGGAGTAATGATGTATACTAGGAGTAATGATGTATACTAGGAGTAATGATGTATACTAGGAGTAATGATGTATACTAGGAGTAATGATGTATACTAGGAGTAATGATGTATACTAGGAGTAATGATGTATACTAGGAGTAATGATGTATACTAGGAGTAATGATGTATACTAGGAGTAATGATGTATACTAGGAGTAATGATGTATACTGGGAGTAATGATGTATACTGGGAGTAATGATGTATACCGGGAGTAATGATGTATACTAGGAGTAATGATGTATACTAGGAGTAATGATGTATACTAGGAGTAATGATGTATACTGGGAGTAATGATGTATACCGGGAGTAATGATGTATACTAGGAGTAATGATGTATACCGGGAGTAATGATGTATACTAGGAGTAATGATGTATACTGGGAGTAATGATGTATACCGGGAGTAATGTGGTATATATTAGGTTGGTTGGAATATTGCTGTATACTGACAACCACCACCACTAGTGGCACTACCACCTGCAACACCACTAGTGGCACTACCACCTGCATCAGCACCACTAGTGGCACTACCACCTGCACCACTAGTGGCACTACCACCTGCACCACCACTAGTGGCACTACCACCTGCACCACCACTAGTGGCACTACCACCTGCACCACCACTAGTGGCACTACCACCTGCACCACCACTAGTGGCACTACCACCTGCACCACTAGTGGCACTACCACCTGCACTAGCACCACCACTAGTGACACTACCACCTGCACCACTAGTGGCACTACCACCTGCACCACTAGTGGCACTACCACCTGCATCAGCACCACCACTAGTGGCACTACCACCTGCACCACCACTAGTGGCACTACCACCTGCATCAGCACCACCATTAGTGGCACTACCACCTGCATCAGCACCACCACTAGTGGCACTACCACCTGCACCACCACTAGTGGCACTACCACCTGTATCAGCACCACCACTAGTGGCACTACCATCTGCACCACTACTAGTGGCACTACCACCAGCACCACCACTAGTGGCACTACCACCTGCACTAGCACCACCACTAGTGGCACTACCACCTGCACCACCACTAGTGGCACTACCACCTGCATCAGCACCACCACTAGTGGCACTACCACCTGCACCACCACTAGTGGCACTACCACCTGCATCAGCACCACCATTAGTGGCACTACCACCTGCATCAGCACCACCACTAGTGGCACTACCACCTGCACCACCACTAGTGGCACTACCACCTGTATCAGCACCACCACTAGTGGCACTACCATCTGCACCACTACTAGTGGCACTACCACCAGCACCACCACTAGTGGCACTACCACCTGCACTAGCACCACCACTAGTGGCACTACCACCTGCACCACCACTAGTGGCACTACCACCTGCATCAGCACCACCACTAGTGGCACTACCATCTGCACCACTAGTGGCACTACCACCAGCACCACCACTAGTGGCACTACCACCTGCACTAGCACCACCACTAGTGGCACTACCATCTGCACCACTAGTGGCACTACCACCAGCACCACCACTAGTGGCACTACCACCTGCACTAGCACCACCACTAG
The DNA here is from genome assembly GCF_038502225.1 of Cherax quadricarinatus. Lineage (NCBI taxonomy): Eukaryota > Metazoa > Arthropoda > Malacostraca > Decapoda > Parastacidae > Cherax > Cherax quadricarinatus. The sequence continues at coordinate 114,425 of NW_027195462.1, read as the reverse complement.
TCGCACTACCACCTGCACCAACACCACCACTAATGGCACTACCACCTGCACCAGCACCACTAGTGGCACTACCACTAGTGGCACTACCACCTGCACTAGCACCACCACTAGTGGCACTACCACCTGCACTAGCACCACCACTAATGACACTACCACCAGCACCACCACTAGTGGCACTACCACCACTAGTGGCACTACCACCTGCATCACCACCACCACTAATGACACTACCACCAGCACCACCACTAGTGGCACTACCACCAGCACCACCACTAGTGGCACTACCACCAGCACCACCACTAGTGGCACTATCACCAGCACCACCACTAGTGGCACTACCACCTGCACCACCACTAGTGGCACTACCACCTGCACTAGCACCACTAGTGGCACTACCACCTGCACCACTAGTGGCACTACCACCAGCACCACCACTAGTGGCACTACCACCTGCACTAGCACCACCACTAGTGGCACTACCACCTGCACCAACACCACCACTAATGGCACTAACACCTGCACCACTAGTGGCACTACCACCTGCACTAGCACCACCACTAGTGGCACTACCACCTGCACCACTAGTGGCACTACCACCAGCACCACCACTAGTGGCACTACCACCTGCACTAGCACCACCACTAGTGGCACTACCACCTGCACTAGCACCACCACTAGTGGCACTACCACCTGCACCAGCACCACTAGAGGCAGTATCACCACCACCATCCACCTGCACCACCAACACTACTACTACACCACCAGCAGCACCACCACTAGTGGCACTACCACCTGCACCAGCACCACTAGTGGCACTACCACCAGCACCACCACTAGTGGCACTACCACCTGCACTAGCACCACTAGTGGCACTACCACCTGCACCAGCACCACTAGAGGCAGTATCACCACCACCATCCACCTGCACCACCAACACTACTACTACACCACCAGCAGCACCACCACTAGTGGCACTACCACCTGCACCAGCACCACTAGTGGCACTACCACCAGCACCACCACTAGTGGCACTACCACCTGCACTAGCACCACTAGTGGCACTACCACCTGCACCAGCACCACTAGAGGCAGTATCACCACCACCATCCACCAGCACCACCAACACTACTACTACACCACCAGCAGCACCACCACTAGTGGCACTACCACCTGCACCAGCACCACTAGTGGCACTACCACCAGCACCACCACTAGTGGCACTACCACCTGCACTAGCACCACTAGTGGCACTACCACCTGCACCAGCACCACTAGAGGCAGTATCACCACCACCATCCACCTGCACCACCAACACTACTACTACACCACCAGCAGCACCACCACTAGTGGCACTACCACCTGCACCAGCACCACTAGTGGCACTACCACCAGCACCACCACTAGTGGCACTACCACCTGCACCACCACTAGTGGCACTACCACCTGCACTACCACTAGTGGCACTACCACCTGCACCAACACCACCACTAGTGGCACTACCCCCAGCACCACCACTAGTGGCACTACCACCTGCACTAGCACCACCACTAGTGGCACTACCACTAGCACCACCACTAGTGGCACTACCACCTGCACTACCACTAGTGGCACTACCACCTGCACCAACACCACCACTAGTGGCACTACCCCCAGCACCACCACTAGTGGCACTACCACCTGCACTAGCACCACCACTAGTGGCACTACCACCTGCACTAGCACCACCACTAGTGGCACTACCACCTGCACTAGCACAACTAGTGGCACTACCACCTGCACCAGCACCACTAGAGGCAGTATCACCACCACCATCCACCTGCACCACCAACACTACTACTACACCACCAGCAGCACCACCACCAAAGACAACAGCCCTCTATAAACACAATCACAGGAAGCTGTAAATCCTCCAGCCTGAAAACAGCATCAAATAACAGCATAAGGATGGTGCAGCACTCATCCCAGATTATCCTCCTCGAGTCAACAGCACCAGAGTGCAGCCACTTAACATCCCCCGTAGTGCCAACACCGCCTCTCATCAACCATTTGTACTCACCTAATTGTGGTGCTGGGGGGTCGATTCACAGCTCCTGGCCCCGCACCTTCACTGGGTTTACTTTCCTGCCTGTGTAAGCTCTGTCATACCTCTTCTTAAAGCTATGTATTATTCCTCTACCACTTCACTGTCAAATTTGTTCCGTTTGCTGAAGATTCTTAACCTGTGAACCTGTGAACATGTGAACCTGGTGAACCTGTGAACCTGGTGAACCTGTGAACCTGGTGAACCTGTGAACCTGGCGAACCTGTGAACCTGGTGAACCTGTGAACCTGGTGAACCTGTGAACCTGGTGAACCTGGTGAACCTGTGAACCTGGTGAACCTGGTGAACCTGTGAACCTGGTGAACCTGTGAACCTGGTGAACCTGGTGAACCTGGTGAACCTGTGAACCTGGTGAACCTGTGAACCTGGTGAACCTGGTGAACCTGTGAACCTGGTGAACCTGGTGAACCTGTGAACCTGGTGAACCTGGTGAACCTGTGAACCTGGTGAACCTGGTGAACCTGTGAACCTGGTGAACCTGTGAACCTGGTGAACCTGGTGAACCTGTGATCCTGGTGAACCTGGTGAACCTGTGAACCTGGTGAACCTGTGAACCTGGTGAACCTGTGAACCTGGTGAACCTGTGAACCTAGTGAACCTGTGAACCTGGTGAACCTGTGAACCTGGTGAACCTGTGAGCCTGGTGAACCTGTGAACCTGGTGAACCTGTGAACCTGGTGAACCTGTGAACCTGGTGAACCTGTGAACCTGTGAACCTGGTGAACCTGGTGAACCTGTGAACCTGGTGAACCTGTGAACCTGGTGAACCTGGTGAACCTGATGAACCTGTGAACCTGGTGAACCTGTGAACCTGGTGAACCTGGTGAACCTGGTGAACCTGTGAACCTGGTGAACCTGTGAACCTGGTGAACCTGGTGAACCTGTGAACCTGGTGAACCTGTGAACCTGGTGAACCTGGTTAACCTGTGAACCTGGTGAACCTGTGAACCTGGTGAACCTGTGAACCTGGTGAACCTGGTGAACCTGTGAACCTGCTGAACGTGCTGAACCTGTGAACCTGGTGAACCTGGTGAACCTGTGAACCTGGTGAACCTGGTGAACCTGGTGAACCTGTGAACCTGGTAAACCTGTGAACCTGGTGAACCTGTGAACCTGGTGAACCTGTGAACCTGGTGAACCTGTGAACCTGGTGAATTTGTGAACCTGGTGAACCTGTGAACCTGGTGAACCTGTGAACCTGGTGAACCTGGTGAACCTGTGAACCTGGTGAACCTGTGAACCTGGTGAACCTGGTGAACCTGTGAACCTGGTGAACCTGGTGAACCTGTGAACCTGGTGAACCTGTTGAACCTGGTGAACCTGTGAACCTGGTGAACCTGGGAACCTGGTGAACCTGGTGAACCTGTGAACCTGGTGAACCTGGTGAACCTGTGAACCTGGTGAACCTGGTGAACCTGTGAACCTGGTGAACCTGGTGAACCTGTGAACCTGGTGAACCTGTGAACCTGGTGAACCTGTGAACCTGGTGAACCTGTGAACCTGGTGAACCTGGTGAACCTGGTGAACCTGGTGAATCTGTGAACCTGGTGCACCCGGTGAACCTGTGAACCTGGTGAACCTGGTGAACCTGTGAACCTGTGAACCTGTGAACCTGGTGAACCTGGTGAACCTGGTGAACCCCAGACCAGTCGCTCAAACTCTCCCTGTCCACTGTCAATTACAGTATTTTGTATGTCGTGATCATATCTCCTCTAGTGTCGTCAGGTTCAGTCCCTCAACGCTTATACCTTTGATGACTTTCCAGAGTCCTTCTGCTCCCGGAGCCTGGTCATGGACCAGGCTTGTCTGCTGCTAGCCTGGTCAACCAGGTTGTTACTGGTGGTTGTCATGGACCAGGCTTGTCTGGTGCTAGCCTGGTCAACCAGGTTGTTACTGGTGGTGGTCATGGACCAGGCTTGTCTGGTGCTAGCCTGGTCAACCAGGTTGTTATTGGTGGTGGTCATGGACCAGGCTTGTCTGCTGCTAGCCTGGTCAACCAGGTTGTTACTGGTGGTGGTCATGGACCAGGCTTGTCTGGTGCTAGCCTGGTCAACCAGGTTGTTACTGGTGGTGGTCATGGACCAGGCTTGTCTGGTGCTAGCCTGGTCAACCAGGTTGTTACTGGTGGTGGTCATGGACCAGGCTTGTCTGCTGCTAGCCTGGTCAACCAGGTTGTTACTGGTGGTGGTCATGGACCAGGCTTGTCTGCTGCTAGCCTGGTCAACCAGGTTGTTACTGTTGGTGGTCATGGACCAGGCTTGTCTGGTGCTAGCCTGGTCAACCAGGTTGTTACTGGTGGTGGTCATGGACCAGGCTTGTCTGGTGCTAGCCTGGTCAACCAGGTTGTTACTGGTGGTGGTCATGGACCAGGCTTGTCTGGTGCTAGCCTGGTCAACCAGGTTGTTACTGGTGGTGGTCATGGACCAGGCTTGTCTGGTGCTAGCCTGGTCAACCAGGTTGTTACTGGTGGTGGTCATGGACCAGGCTTGTCTGGTGCTAGCCTGGTCAACCAGGTTGTTACTGGTGGTGGTCATGGACCAGGCTTGTCTGGTGCTAGCCTGGTCAACCAGGTTGTTACTGGTGGTGGTTATGGACCAGGCTTGTCTGGTGCTAGCCTGGTCAACCAGGTTGTTACTGGTGGTGGTCATGGACCAGGCTTGTCTGCTGCTAGCCTGGTCAACCAGGTTGTTACTGGTGGTGGTCATGGACCAGGCTTGTCTGCTGCTAGCCTGGTCAACCAGGTTGTTACTGTTGGTGGTCATGGACCAGGCTTGTCTGGTGCTAGCCTGGTCAACCAGGTTGTTACTGGTGGTTGTCATGGACCAGGCTTGTCTGGTGCTAGCCTGGTCAACCAGGTTGTTACTGGTGGTGGTCATGGACCAGGCTTGTCTGGTGGTAGCCTGGTCAACCAGGTTGTTACTGGTGGTGGTCATGGACCAGGCTTGTCTGCTGCTAGCCTGGTCAACCAGGTTGTTACTGGTGGTGGTCATGGACCAGGCTTGTCTGCTGCTAGCCTGGTCAACCAGGTTGTTACTGGTGGTGGTCATGGACCAGGCTTGTCTGCTGCTAGCCTGGTCAACCAGGTTGTTACTGGTGGTGGTCATGGACCAGGCTTGTCTGCTGCTAGCCTGGTCAACCAGGTTGTTACTGGTGGTGGTCATGGACCAGGCTTGTCTGCTGCTAGCCTGGTCAACCAGGTTGTTACTGGTGGTGGTCATGGACCAGGCTTGTCTGCTGCTAGCCTGGTCAACCAGGTTGTTACTGGTGGTGGTCATGGACCAGGCTTGTCTGCTGCTAGCCTGGTCAGTGTTTGTTAACTTCTGGTGAGATATTGAATATTCTGGGACCACGGATGTTGATACAGTGTTCTCCTAGCAGTAAGTAGGTACCTGGGTGTTAGTCACCTTACACCTGCTGTCAGTGTTCACCTAGCAGTAAGTAGGTACCTTGGTGTTAGTTACCTTACACCTGCTGTCAGTGTTCTCCTAGCAGTAAGTAGGTACCTGGGTGTTAGTCACCTTACACCTGCTGTCAGTGTTCACCTAGCAGTAAGTAGGTACCTGGGTGTTAGTCACCTTACACCTGCTGTCAGTGTTCACCTAGCAGTAAGTAGGTACCTGGGTGTTAGTCACCTTACAGTTAACTTAGAGTACGTCACATCAGAGACAGAGGGAGACCAGAGAATCAGTCCCAATCTCTTGACAAACAGAATTCAATCCTATATGTAACCAGTAACAAAAGATAACTGGACTCGGAAGAGTACTGGGTATGTTGTACTTTCTGTAGCGTAGAAGTGACCTGGTAACCTATCCCAGGTACCTTACAGGTCACGATGTACCTGGTGGGTATTCTGGGGGTCAAGGCCCCCCCCCCTTCGTCTGGTCCTATCTACCAGATATTTACTCACAGTAGACAGTACCTGTCTACCTGTCACTCTACTCACAGCAGACTACCTGTCTACTTGTCACTCTATTCACAGTAGACAGTACCTGTCTACCTGCCACTCATCTACTCACAGTAGACAGTGCCTATCACTCTACTCACAGTAGACAGTACCTGTCTACCTGCCACTCATCTACTCACAGCAGTCAGTACCTACCTACCAGTCATCTACTCACAGTAGACAGTACCTGTCTACCTGCCACTCATCTACTCACAGCAGTCAGTACCTACCTACCAGTCATCTACTCACAGTAGACAGTACCTGTCTACCTGCCACTCATCTACTCACAGCAGTCAGTACCTACCTACCAGTCATCTACTCACAGTAGACAGTACCTGTCTACCTGTCACTCTACTCACAGCAGACTACCTGTCTACTTGTCACTCTATTCACAGTAGACAGTACCTGTCTACCTGCCACTCATCTACTCACAGTAGACAGTGCCTATCACTCTACTCACAGTAGACAGTACCTGTCTACCTGTCCCTCATCTACCCACAGTAGCCAGTACCTACCTACCAGTCATCTACTAACAGTAGACAGTACCTGTCTACCTGTCATTCATCTACTCACAGCAGTCAGTACCTACCTACCAGTCATCTACTCACAGTAGACAATACCTGTCTACCTGTCACTCATCTACCCACAGTAGCCAGTACCTCCCTACTAGTCAACTACTAACAGTAGACAACACCTATCTACCCGTCACTCATCTACTCACAGCAGACAACCTACCTACCTGTCACTCATCTCCCAGACACACCTTAATTACTAAACAGCAAGGTGAACACAGGTAGATAATAATAACCTGGACATCAGCACAGGTAACAGGGAATCTAATCAAACTGTCAGGTGTAGTGGCACTTTACACCTGAGGTATTCTGAACCCACACACACACAGGACTTAACACGCTTCCAACCTGTCACAAACATGTTCTCCATATACCAAATTTACATATCTCGCTGAGAGGTGTGAATCTCCCAGTGTATATCTCTCAATAAATGTAAAGGGACCACGACTCTTCAACGCCCTTACATACAATAGTCTCCGAAGAGATCCCAGTAAAGGTGAGTGTTGGAGTGGGGGACAGGTGAGAAACAACGCTGGAGGGAAGAGACTCAGGTCCTTTAATACCTTTGATATACCTTTGAAGAATTCCGAGAGTATATCTACTCTCTGAGCCCGGCCATGGGCCAGGCTCGTCGGGAAGACTCAGGACCTAAACACTACCTGACGAAGAGGGGTACGAGGAGGAGGAGGAGGAGGCTTCTGCAGTGGAATACAGGGAAGCAGGAAAGATGTCAAGACGATGTATTCAGTCTATCACCTTCGGAGACGTAATTTTGCGGTGGTCAGTCCCTCAGCTGGAGAAGCGTTCAACTCCATAGTCTGGAACAATGTGGAGTAGGCTGGGAGACACGATGGAAGGCAGCTGAATGAACAAATGGAGTGACTAGACTTGCTTGAGAGGCAGGGGCTCTCAGGTCAGCCAAGGCAGACGTGCTCAGTGGTGATGTGGACGTGCTCAGTGGTGACGTGGACGTGCTCAGTGGTGACGTGGACGTGCTCAGTGGTGACGTGGACGTGCTCAGTGGTGACGTGACTACGAACAGCTTTATCTTCAGCTTAAGAGGGAGCTAATGGAAGCTAGAAGAGAGATACGATAACTGAAGAGCATGTACAAACATTATCCCACGAACGTCATGGAGAACAGCCATGTCAATGATCGGACCAATGATTGGATGCTGGTTGGAACAGCCATGTCAATGATCGGACCAATGATTGGATGCTGGTTGGAACAGCCATGTCAATGATCGGACCAATGATTGGATGCTGGTTGGAACAGCCATGTCAATGATCGGACCAATGATTGGATGCTGGTTGGAACAGCCATGTCAATGATCAGACCAATGATTGGATGCTGGTTGGAACAGCCATGTCAATGATCAGACCAATGATTGGATGCTGGTTGGAACAGCCATGTCAATGATCAAACCAATGATTGGATGCTGGTTGGAACAGCCAAGTCAATGATCGGACCAATGATTGGATGCTGGTTGGAACTGAAGGGACGAAGCTAAAGCTAAGAAAGGTCCAGGATATTGCTGTGGTGACCAGCAATTCCTTCTCAGTGTTGGCAGATGAGAGTGAGCTGACGACCCGAGACATCCCCGCCAAGACCGTCCCAACGAAGATCATCCCCGCCAAGACCATCTCAACGAAGACCATCCCAGCGAAGACCATCCCAACGAAGACCATCAAGAACGTCACGACCAACACAGTCAGTGGAGGTAAGTACATTGTTGTAGTTGGGGACAGTCAGTTTAAGTTTATGGATGGGGCTTTTTGTCTTAGAGATAGGAAGAGGAGGCAGAGTGTGTGTTTTCCTTGGGCTCGCATGGAGGATATTGTTAGCCATCTGGACAACATTGTAAGAGGTAATGGATGCAACCCTATTGTTTCAGTAGTGGAGTCAACGATGTTGGCAGACATAGGAGTGAGGACCTGATTAGCAGATATAGGACAGCGATAAACATAATTAGGAAGAAGGGAGGGAGACCTGTGATATGTGGCATTATGCCCAAGAGAGGAGTTGGAAATAAATAGTTGTCCAGGACAACTAGTGTCAATTTCCATGGACTTACACTGTCAGGATATTGCAGTTCCATTTATAGACAACTGGGATCTCTTCTATAGCAGAAATGATTTGTATGCCAGGGATGAGTTCACTTATCTAGCTCTGGGGTGGAGGGCACTGGTCAATGCAGTGGAAGGAGCTGTTAGGGCTTTAAACTAGAAATAGTGGTATGGATTTTGGAAAAAAACAAAACAATAACATACGATACAATAGAATTGGACAGGATGACTTCTCAACACAGCGATATTGTTAGTTTAAGGGAAACCAGTTACAGTTATTGGTGAATATTGGAAAACGAGTGACACTAGCTGATAAGGACAGTAATAGAGACAGTGGAGGAGCAGGAATGAACAGGGAGGAAAAAAAAAGAGAGGGGTTCTAAATGTATATTATACAAATAGTTGTAGCGCTAGAAACAAGATGGATGAGTTGAGATTAGTTGCAAGTGTGTTAGTTGTACTGACGTATTTGCAGTAACTGAGACGTGGTTTAACATGAAGACTCGGGACATGTCTTCTGAATGTCACATTCAGGGTTTTAAGTTGTTCCATGTTGACAGAACAGAAAGGGAGCCAGGGTGGCAATATATGTTAGAGAACATTTAAATTCCTCCGTAAAATTAGGTATTAGGACTGAAAGAACACAGAGTCTGGGTAGAATTTTTGGAAGCGCTTAAAAAACTAACTTTAGGCATGATAACGTAGTAATTCTAGGAGACTTTAACCTTAGTCAAATTGATTGGAATTCATCGACTGGGAATCTAGAATCGAACAACTTCCTGAAGGTAGTTCAAGACTGTTTTTTGGAGAAGTTTGTGACAGAACCAATGAGGGGAAGAAATAACTTCCTTGATTTGGTTCTGGCTAACATGCCTAACCTTATTAATAATCTAGAGATTACATAGGCACTTGGCACAAGCGACCAAAAATTACCTTTAGCACTGAATGGAAGTATGATAGTAGGGACAACTCAGTAACGAACCCAGATTTTCTCTTAGCAGATTACAATGGGCTTAGAGACCAACTGTTATCTGTGGACTGGGGTAACGAAGACACCTATCAGCATGACAGTTTTCTGAACACTATACATGCTGACGAATGAGGTTGAATAGAAATGATCTGCAATTAATAATAGCCTCAAACGTCTTTTAGGGCAGAAGAAAGAAATTTACAGGTGTATCCAAAAGAAAATGATAAGAAAAGGTAATTGGGACTATGATATTAAAGTGGCGAATGATTCAACAACTAACCCGAAAGGCTTTTTCCAGATACTATATAGAACAGAAATTAAGAGAAAATGTAAGTTCCCTTAACTCTGGGCATCTTACTGAGAAGGAGAATTTTTATATTGACCCTGAAGAAGATAATTTATGTAATATCAGTCACTAGGGATCTAGTTATCAAACAAGTTGACGAAGACAAAATAAATCCGTGGACCCTGATGAACTTTTTTCAAGGGTTTTTAAGGTGTGCAAAAATGGAACTTAGTGAACCATTAACTAACATTTTTAATTTATCTCTTCACACAGGTGTAGTGTCTGATATGTGGAAGAAGGCTAATGTAGTTCCTATTTTTAAAGCAGGAGATAAGTCCTTACCCTCAAATTACTGCCCGATAAACCTGACCTCAATGGTAGGTAAATTACTAAGAGTCAATTATAGATGATAAGTCGTCTTGATAAGCATAATCTGATTAATGATACTCAACATGGATTCACGAGGGACCGATCCTGCCTAACTAATTTACTTTCTTCAGGCTGTTGATCGCGATAAAGAATTCTATATTGTTTATTTGAATTTTAGTTATAAAGCTCTTGAGAGGGTACGACACAAACGGTTGTTAAAAAAGTGGCAGTTCATGGCACTGGGAAAAAAAAGTGCTGTTATGGATCAAGTTATGGTTCACCAATAGGAAACTGAGTTACCAGAAAAGGGGTAAAATCTGAGTGGGGATCTGTAACAAGTGGGGTTCCACACGGATCAGTTTTAGGCCCGTTGTTGTTCATAATATGGGAATAACTAGTGATGTCAGCAAATTCGCTGATGACACGAAGATAGGCAGGATAACTGAGTCAGGGACAGATGGCACTCAACTTCAGGAGGTTCCAAACTCATGGAGGGAAAATCCTGGAGGGGCCGGTCCCAGACCTGAACACTGAAGCCACTCTGTATAACAGGAGATTTAACGTTGGTTTAGAGTACCTCCACTAAAAAGCAGGGGAACGATGAGTACACTGAGAGAGAACTCTGAGTGTCAGAGGTTCCCGACTCATCAACCTCTTTCCATGCATAAGGGGAATTACCAGCAAACCCTTGACTGTCTTCAGGTTAGTTCCAGACCTCTTGTATCCAGCAGTAATAGGCTGGTTGATCAAGCACTGACCCACTAGGAGTACTGATCCGAGATCGAGCCGCAAGGGAACTGACCCTTAATTAGAAACATCCTTCAGGAACATCTCTCACTACAGTATTATGGCAGTGTGTACATTAGTGACAAGACCCTCCAGCATCTTCCAGATATATATTATGATGTATCTCTGTCTCCTACGCTCCAGTGAGTATATATTTAACACGTGAAGACGTTCCCAGTAATTCAGATGCTTTATTGACTTTACGCTGCCCCTGCTTTCCAGACTTTATTGTCCCTGCTTTACTGACTACACTGTCCCTGCTTTACTGATTATACTGTCCCTGCTTTATTGACTATACTGTCCCTGCTTTACTGACTACACTGTCCCTGCTTTACTGATTATACTGTCCCTGCTTTATTGACTATACTGTCCCTGCTTTATTGACTATACTGTCCCTGCTTTATTGACTATACTGTCCCTGCTTTACTGACTATACTGTCCCTGCTTTATTGACTATACTGTCCCTGCTTTATTGACTATACTGTCCCTGCTTTGTTGGCTCCCTGCTGTCATTACTTTTCTCCTGCTTAACACAGTGTTAAGATACGCTGCTTAACAGTGTTAAGATACGCTGCTTAACAGTGTTAAGATACGCTGCTTAACAGTGTTAAGATACGCTGCTTAACAGTGTTAAGATACGCTGCTTAACAGTGTTAAGATACGCTGCTTAACAGTGTTAAGATACGCTGCTTAACAGTGTTAAGATACGCTGCTTAACAGTGTTAAGATACGCTGCTTAACAGTGTTAAGATACGCTGCTTAACAGTGTTAAGATACGCTGCTTAACAGTGTTAAGATACGCTGCTTAACAGTGTTAAGATACGCTGCTTAACACAGTGTTAAGATACGCTGCTTAACAGTGTTAAGATACGCTGCTTAACAGTGTTAAGATACGCTGCTTAACAGTGTTAAGATACGCTGCTTAACACAGTGTTAAGATACGCTGCTTAACAGTGTTAAGATACGCTGCTTAACACAGTGTTAAGATACGCTGCTTAACACAGTGTTAAGATACGCTGCTTAACAGTGTTAAGATACGCTGCTTAACACAGTGTTAAGAATTGTAGGTAGAATATAATAAATTCTGGGATTTTGTAGTTTGTACAGCCCACAGGTGGAGGGGAAGGAGGGGGAGGGGAAGGAGGGGGAGGGGAAGGAGGGGGAGGGGAAGGAGGGGGAGGGGAAGGAGGGGGAGGGGAAAGAGGGGGAGGGGAAGGAGGGGGAGGGGAAAGAGGGGGAAGGGAAAGAGGGGAGGGGAAGGAGGGGGAAGGGGAAGGAGGGGGAAGGGGAAGGAGGGGAGGAGAGAGAGGGGAAAGAGGGAGGAGAGAGGGAAAAGAGGGGAGGAGAGGGGAAAGAAGGGAGGAGAGAGAGGGGAAAGAGGGGAGAGAGAGGGAAAAGAGGGGAGGAGAGGGGAAAGAAGGGAGGAGAGAGAGGGGAAAGAGGGGAGGAGAGAGAGGGGGAAAGAGGGGAGGAGAGGGGAAAGAGGGGAGGAGAGAGAGGGGAAAGAGGGGAGGAGAGAGAGGGGAAAGAGAGGAGGAGAGAGAGGGGAAAGAGGGGAAAGAGGGGAGGAGAGAGAGGGGAAAGAGGGGAGGAGAGGGGAAAGAGGGGAGGAGAGGGGAAAGAGGGGAGGAGAGGGGAAAGAGGGGAGGAGAGGGGAAAGAGGGGAGGAGAGAGAGGGGAAAGAGGGGAGGAGAGAGAGGGGAAAGAGGGGAGGAGAGGGGAAAGAGGGGAGGAGAGGGGAAAGAGGGGAGGAGAGGGGAAAGAGGGGAGGAGAGGGGAAAGAGGGGAGGAGAGAGAGGGGAAAGAGGGGAGGAGAGAGAGGGGAAAGAGGGGAGGAGAGGGGAAAGAGGGGAGGAGAGGGGAAAGAGGGGAGGAGAGAGAGGGGAAACATTACGCAGCAGTGAGTGTGACTACACCAGTTTCATTGATTCCTGCTCCACAATCTCTGCTGCCTCTGCTGCTCCTGCTATTACTGCTGCCTCTGCTGCTCCACAATCTCTGCTGCCTCTGCTGCTCCTGCTATTACTGCTGCCTCTGCTGCTCCTGCTATTACTGCTGCCTCTGCTGCTCCTGCTATTACTGCTGCCTCTGCTGCTCCTGCTATTACTGCTGCCTCTGCTGCTCCACAATCTCTGCTGCCTCTGCTGCTCCTGCTATTACTGCTGCCTCTGCTGCTCCACAATCTCTGCTGCCTCTGCTGGTCCTGCTATTACTGCTGCCTCTGCTGCTCCACAATCTCTGCTGCCTCTGCTGCTCCTGCTATTACTGCTGCCTCTGCTGCTCCAAAATCTCTGCTGCCTCTGCTGCTCCTGCTATTACTGCTGCCTCTGCTGCTCCACAATCTCTGCTGCCTCTGCTGCTCCTGCTATTACTGCTGCCTCTGCTGCTCCACAATCTCTGCTGCCTCTGCTGCTCCTGCTATTACTGCTGCCTCTGCTGCTCCACAATCTCTGCTGCCTCTGCTGCTCCTGCTATTACTGCTGCCTCTGCTGCTCCACAATCTCTGCTGCCTCTGCTGCTCCTGCTATTACTGCTGCCTCTGCTGCTCCACAATCTCTGCTGCCTCTGCTGCTCCTGCTATTACTGCTGCCTCTGCTGCTCCACAATCTCTGCTGCCTCTGCTGCTCCTGCTATTACTGCTGCCTCTGCTGCTCCACAATCTCTGCTGCCTCTGCTGCTCCTGCTATTACTGCTGCCTCTGCTGCTCCACAATCTCTGCTGCCTCTGCTGCTCCTGCTATTACTGCTGCCTCTGCTGCTCCACAATCTCTGCTGCCTCTGCTGCTCCTGCTATTACTGCTGCCTCTGCTGCTCCACAATCTCTGCTGCCTCTGCTGCTCCTGCTATTACTGCTGCCTCTGCTGCTCCACAATCTCTGCTGCCTCTGCTGCTCCTGCTATTTCTGCTGCCTCTGCTGCTCCTGCTATTACTGCTGCCTCTGCTGCTCCTGCTATTACTGCTGCCTCTGCTGCTCCTGCTATTACTGCTGCCTCTGCTGCTCCACAATCTCTGCTGCCTCTGCTGCTCCTGCTATTTCTGCTGCCTCTGCTGCTCCTGCTATTACTGCTGCCTCTGCTGCTCCTGCTATTACTGCTGCCTCTGCTGCTCCTGCTATTACTGCTGCCTCTGCTGCTCCACAATCTCTGCTGCCTCTGCTGCTCCTGCTATTTCTGCTGCCTCTGCTGCTCCTGCTATTACTGCTGCCTCTGCTGCTCCTGCTATTACTGCTGCCTCTGCTGCTCCTGCTATTACTGCTGCCTCTGCTGCTCCACAATCTCTGCTGCCTCTGCTGCTCCTGCTATTTCTGCTGCCTCTGCTGCTCCTGCTATTACTGCTGCCTCTGCTGCTCCTGCTATTACTGCTGCCTCTGCTGCTCCTGCTATTACTGCTGCCTCTGCTGCTCCACAATCTCTGCTGCCTCTGCTGCTCCTTCTATTTCTGCTGCCTCTGCTGCTCCTGCTATTACTGCTGCCTCTGCTGCTCCAGCTATTACTGCTGCCTCTGCTGCTCCTGCTATTACTGCTGCCTCTGCTGCTCCTGCTATTACTGCCGCCTCTGCTGCTCCACAATCTCTGCTGCCTCTGCTGCTCCTGCTATTTCTGCTGCCTCTGCTGCTCCTGCTATTACTGCTGCCTCTGCTGCTCCTGCTATTACTGCTGCCTCTGCTGCTCCTGCTATTACTGCTGCCTCTGCTGCTCCACAATCTCTGCTGCCTCTGCTGCTCCTGCTATTTCTGCTGCCTCTGCTGCTCCTGCTATTACTGCTGCCTCTGCTGCTCCTGCTATTACTGCTGCCTCTGCTGCTCCTGCTATTACTGCTGCCTCTGCTGCTCCACAATCTCTGCTGCCTCTGCTGCTCCTGCTATTACTGCTGCCTCTGCTGCTCCTGCTATTACTGCTGCCTCTGCTGCTCCTGCTATTACTGCTGCCTCTGCTGCTCCACAATCTCTGCTGCCTCTGCTGCTCCTGCTATTACTGCTGCCTCTGCTGCTCCTGCTATTACTGCTGCCTCTGCTGCTCCTGCTATTACTGCTGCCTCTGCTGCTCCACAATCTCTGCTGCCTCTGCTGCTCCTGCTATTACTGCTGCCTCTGCTGCTCCTGCTATTACTGCTGCCTCTGCTGCTCCTGCTATTACTGCTGCCTCTGCTGCTCCACAATCTCTGCTGCCTCTGCTGCTCCTGCTATTACTGCTGCCTCTGCTGCTCCTGCTATTACTGCTGCCTCTGCTGCTCCTGCTATTACTGCTGCCTCTGCTGCTCCACAATCTCTGCTGACTCTGCTGCTCCTGCTATTACTGCTGCCTCTGCTGCTCCTGCTATTACTGCTGCCTCTGCTGCTCCTGCTATTACTGCTGCTCCTGCTATTACTGCTGCCTCTGCTGCTCCTGCTATTACTGCTGCTCCTGCTATTACTGCTGCTCCTGCTATTACTGCTGCCTCTGCTGCTCCTGCTATTACTGCTGCTCCTGCTATTACTGCTGCCTCTGCTGCTCCTGCTATTACTGCTGCTCCTGCTATTACTGCTGCCTCTGCTGCTCCTGCTATTACTGCTGCTCCTGCTATTACTGCTGCTCCTGCTATTACTGCTGCCTCTGCTGCTCCTGCTATTACTGCTGCTCCTGCTATTACTGCTGCCTCTGCTGCTCCTGCTATTACTGCTGCTCCTGCTATTACTGCTGCCTCTGCTGCTCCTGCTATTACTGCTGCTCCTGCTATTTCTGCTGCCTCTGCTACTCCTGCTATTACTGCTGCTCCACAATCTCTGCTGCCTCTGCTGCTCCTGCTATTACTGCTGCCTCTGCTGCTCCTGCTATTTCTGCTGCCTCTGCTGCTCCTGCTATTACTGCTGCTCCACAATCTCTGCTGCCTCTGCTGCTCCTGCTATTACTGCTGCCTCTGCTGCTCCTGCTATTTCTGCTGCCTCTGCTGCTCCTGCTATTTCTGCTGCCTCTGCTACTCCTGCTATTACTGCTGCTCCACAATCTCTGCTGCCTCTGCTGCTCCTGCTATTACTGCTGCCTCTGCTGCTCCTATTACTGCTGCTCCTGCTAGTTCTGCTGCCTCTGCTACTCCTGCTATTACTGCTGCTCCACAATCTCTGCTGCCTCTGCTGCTCCTGCTATTACTGCTGCCTCTGCTGCTCCTGCTATTACTGCTGCTCCTGCTATTTCTGCTGCCTCTGCTACTCCTGCTATTACTGCTGCTCCACAATCTCTGCTGCCTCTGCTGCTCCTGCTATTACTGCTGCCTCTGCTGCTCCTGCTATTTCTGCTGCCTCTGCTGCTCCTGCTATTACTGCTGCTCCACAATCTCTGCTGCCTCTGCTGCTCCTGCTATTACTGCTGCCTCTGCTGCTCCTGCTATTTCTGCTGCCTCTGCTGCTCCTGCTATTTCTGCTGCCTCTGCTACTCCTGCTATTACTGCTGCTCCATAATCTCTGCTGCCTCTGCTGCTCCTGCTATTACTGCTGCCTCTGCTGCTCCTGCTATTACTGCTGCTCCTGCTATTTCTGCTGCCTCTGCTACTCCTGCTATTACTGCTGCTCCACAATCTCTGCTGCCTCTGCTGCTCCTGCTATTACTGCTGCCTCTGCTGCTCCTGCTATTACTGCTGCTCCTGCTATTTCTGCTGCCTCTGCTACTCCTGCTATTACTGCTGCTCCACAATCTCTGCTGCCTCTGCTGCTCCTGCTATTACTGCTGCCTCTGCTGCTCCTATTACTGCTGCTCCTGCTATTTCTGCTGCCTCGGCTACTCCTGCTATTACTGCTGCTCCACAATCTCTGCTGCCTCTGCTGCTCCTGCTATTACTGCTGCCTCTACTGCTCCTGTTATTACTGCTGCTCCTGCTATTACTGCTGCCTCTGCTGCTCCTGCTATTACTGCTGCTCCTGCTATTACTGCTGCCTCTGCTGCTCCTGCTATTACTGCTGCTCCTGCTATTACTGCTGCCTCTGCTGCTCCTGCTATTACTGCTGCTCCTGCTATTACTGCTGCTCCTGCTATTACTGCTGCTCCTGCTATTACTGCTGCTCCTGCTATTACTGCTGCCTCTGCTGCTCCTGCTATTACTGCTGCCTCTGCTGCTCCTGCTATTACTGCTGCTCCTGCTATTACTGCTGCCTCTGCTGCTCCTGCTATTACTGCTGCCTCTGCTGCTCCTGCTATTACTGCTGCTCCTGCTATTTCTGCTGCCTCTACTACTCCTGCTATTTCTGCTGCCTCTGCTGCTCCTGCTATTTCTGCTGCCTCTGCTGCTCCTGCTATTACTGCTGCCTCTGCTGCTCCTGCTATTACTGCTGCCTCTGCTGCTCCTGCTATTTCTGCTGCCTCTGCTGCTCCTGCTATTACTGCTGCCTCTGTTGCTCCTGCTATTTCTGCTGCCTCTGCTGCCACTGCTATTTCTGCTGCCTCTGCTACTCCTGCTATTACTGCTGCCTCTGCTGCTCCTGCTATTACTGCTGCCTCTGCTGCCACTGCTATTACTGCTGCCTCTGCTGCCACTGCTATTTCTGCTGCCTCTGCTACTCCTGCTATTTCTGCTGCCTCTGCTGCTCCTGCTATTTCTGCTGCCTCTGCTGCTCCTGCTATTTCTGCTGCCTCTGCTGCCACTGCTATTACTGCTGCCTCTGCTGCCACTGCTATTACTGCTGCCTCTGCTGCTCCTGCTATTTCTGCTGCCTCTGCTATTACTGCTGCCTCTGCTGCTCCTGCTATTACTGCTGCCTCTGCTGCTCCTGCTATTACTGCTGCCTCTGCTACTCCTGCTATTACTGCTGCCTCTGCTGCTCCTGCTATTACTGCTGCCTCTGCTGCTCCTGCTATTACTGCTGCCTCTGCTGCTCCTGCTATTACTGCTGCCTCTGCTGCTCCTGCTATTTCTGCTGCCTCTGCTACTCCTGCTATTACTGCTGCCTCTGCTGCTCCTGCTATTACTGCTGCCTCTGCTGCTCCTGCTATTACTGCTGCCTCTGCTGCTCCTGCTATTTCTGCTGCCTCTGCTGCTCCTGCTATTACTGCTGCCTCTGCTGCTCCTGCTATTACTGCTGCCTCTGCTGCCACTGCTATTTCTGCTGCCTCTGCTACTCCTGCTGCCTCTGCTGCTCCTGCTATTACTGCTGCCACTGCTATTACTGCTGCCTCTGCTGCTCCTGCTATTTCTGCTGCCTCTGCTGCTCCTGCTATTTCTGCTGACTCTGCTGCCACTGCTATTACTGCTGCCTCTGCTGCTCCTGCTGCCTCTGCTGCTCCTGCTATTACTGCTGCCTCTGCTGCTCCTGCTATTACTGCTGCCTCTGCTGCTCCTGCTATTACTGCTGCCTCTGCTGCTCCTGCTATTTCTGCTGCCTCTGCTGCTCCTGCTATTACTGCTGCCTCTGCTGCTCCTGCTATTACTGCTGCCTCTGCTATTACTGCTGCCTCTGCTGCCACTGCTATTTCTGCTGCCTCTGCTATTCCTGCTATTTCTGCTGCCTCTGCTGCGACTGCTATTTCTGCTGCCTCTGCTTCGACTGCTATTTCTGCTGCTCCTGCTATTACTGCTGCCTCTACTGCCACTGCTATATCTGCTGCTCCTGCTATTACTGCTGCCTCTGCTGCTCCTGCTATTACTGCTGCCTCTGCTGATCCTGCTATTTCTGCTGCCTCTGCTGCTCCTGCTATTACTGCTGCCTCTGCTGCTCCTGCTATTACTGCTGCCTCTGCTGCCACTGCTATTTCTCCTGACTCTGCTACTCCTGCTATTACTGCTGCCTCTGCTGCTCCTGCTATTACTGCTGCCACTGCTATTACTGCTGCCTCTGCTGCTCCTGCTATTTCTGCTGCCTCTGCTGCTCCTGCTATTACTGCTGCCTCTGCTGCTCCTGCTATTACTGCTGCCTCTGCTGCTCCTGCCTCTGCTACTCCTGCTATTACTGCTGCCTCTGCTGCTCCTGCTATTACTGCTGCCTCTGTTGCTCCTGCTATTACTGCTGCCTCTGCTGCCACTGCTATTTCTGCTGCCTCTGCTGCTCCTGCTATTACTGCTGCCTCTGCTGCTCCTGCTATTACTGCTGCCTCTGCTATTACTGCTGCCTCTACTGCCACTGCTATTACTGCTGCCTCTGCTACTCCTGCTATTACTGCTGCCTCTGCTGCCACTGCTATTTCTGCTGCCTCTGCTGCTCCTGCTATTACTGCTGCCTGTGCTGCCACTGCTATTTCTGCTGCCTCTGCTGCTCCTGCTATTACTGCTGCCTCTGCTGACACTGCTATTTCTGCTGCCTCTGCTACTCCTGCTATTACTGCTGCCTCTGCTGCCACTGCTATTTCTGCTTCCTCTGCTGCTCCTGCTATTACTGCTGCCTCTGCTGCTCCTGCTATTACTGCTGCCTCTGCTGCTCCTGCTATTACTGCTGCCTCTGCTGCCACTATTTCTGCTGCCTCTGCTACTCCTGCTATTTCTGCTGCCTCTGCTGCTCCTATTAATGCTGCCTCTACTGTCACTGCTATTTCTGCTGCCTCTGCTGCCACTGCTATTTCTGCTGCCTCTGCTGATCCTGCTATTACTGCTGCCTCTACTGCCACTGCTATTTCTGCTGCCTCTGCTGCTCCTGCTATTACTGCTGCCTCTGCTGCTTCTGCTATTACTGCTGCCTCTGCTGTTCCTGCTATTTCTGCTGCCTCTGCTGCTCCTGCTATTACTGCTGCCTCTGCTGCTCCTGCTATTAGTGCTGCCTCTGCTGCCACTGCTATTTCTGCTGCCTCTGCTACTCCTGCTATTACTGCTGCTCCACAATCTCTGCTGCCTCTGCTGCTCCTGCTATTACTGCTGCCTCTGCTGCTCCTATTACTGCTGCTCCTGCTAGTTCTGCTGCCTCTGCTACTCCTGCTATTACTGCTGCTCCACAATCTCTGCTGCCTCTGCTGCTCCTGCTATTACTGCTGCCTCTGCTGCTCCTGCTATTACTGCTGCTCCTGCTATTTCTGCTGCCTCTGCTACTCCTGCTATTACTGCTGCTCCACAATCTCTGCTGCCTCTGCTGCTCCTGCTATTACTGCTGCCTCTGCTGCTCCTGCTATTTCTGCTGCCTCTGCTGCTCCTGCTATTACTGCTGCTCCACAATCTCTGCTGCCTCTGCTGCTCCTGCTATTACTGCTGCCTCTGCTGCTCCTGCTATTTCTGCTGCCTCTGCTGCTCCTGCTATTTCTGCTGCCTCTGCTACTCCTGCTATTACTGCTGCTCCATAATCTCTGCTGCCTCTGCTGCTCCTGCTATTACTGCTGCCTCTGCTGCTCCTGCTATTACTGCTGCTCCTGCTATTTCTGCTGCCTCTGCTACTCCTGCTATTACTGCTGCTCCATAATCTCTGCTGCCTCTGCTGCTCCTGCTATTACTGCTGCTCCTGCTATTTCTGCTGCCTCTGCTACTCCTGCTATTACTGCTGCTCCACAATCTCTGCTGCCTCTGCTGCTCCTGCTATTACTGCTGCCTCTGCTGCTCCTGCTATTACTGCTGCTCCTGCTATTTCTGCTGCCTCTGCTACTCCTGCTATTACTGCTGCTCCACAATCTCTGCTGCCTCTGCTGCTCCTGCTATTACTGCTGCCTCTGCTGCTCCTGCTATTACTGCTGCTCCTGCTATTTCTGCTGCCTCGGCTACTCCTGCTATTACTGCTGCTCCACAATCTCTGCTGCCTCTGCTGCTCCTGCTATTACTGCTGCCTCTACTGCTCCTGTTATTACTGCTGCTCCTGCTATTACTGCTGCCTCTGCTGCTCCTGCTATTACTGCTGCCTCTGCTGCTCCTGCTATTACTGCTGCTCCTGCTATTACTGCTGCCTCTGCTGCTCCTGCTATTACTGCTGCTCCTGCTATTACTGCTGCTCCTGCTATTACTGCTGCCTCTACTGCTCCTGCTATTACTGCTGCTCCTGCTATTACTGCTGCCTCTGCTGCTCCTGCTATTACTGCTGCTCCTGCTATTACTGCTGCCTCTGCTGCTCCTGCTATTACTGCTGCTCCTGCTATTTCTGCTGCCTCTACTACTCCTGCTATTTCTGCTGCCACTGCTGCTCCTGCTATTTCTGCTGCCTCTGCTGCTCCTGCTATTACTGCTGCCTCTGCTGCTCCTGCTATTACTGCTGCCTCTGCTGCTCCTGCTATTTCTGCTGCCTCTGCTGCTCCTGCTATTACTGCTGCCTCTGCTGCTCCTGCTATTTCTGCTGCCTCTGCTGCCACTGCTATTTTTGCTGCCTCTGCTACTCCTGCTATTACTGCTGCCTCTGCTGCTCCTGCTATTACTGCTGCCTCTGCTGCCACTGCTATTACTGCTGCCTCTGCTGCCACTGCTATTTCTGCTGCCTCTGCTACTCCTGCTATTTCTGCTGCCTCTGCTGCTCCTGCTATTTCTGCTGCCTCTGCTGCTCCTGCTATTTCTGCTGCCTCTGCTGCCACTGCTATTACTGCTGCCTCTGCTGCCACTGCTATTACTGCTGCCTCTGCTGCTCCTGCTATTTCTGCTGCCTCTGCTATTACTGCTGCCTCTGCTGCTCCTGCTATTACTGCTGCCTCTGCTGCTCCTGCTATTACTGCTGCCTCTGCTGCTCCTGCTATTACTGCTGCCACTGCTGCTCCTGCTATTTGCTGCTGCCTCTGCTACTCCTGCTATTTCTGCTGCCTCTGCTACTGCTGCTGCCTCTGCTGCTCCTGCTATTACTGCTGCCTCTGCTGCTCCTGCTATTACTGCTGCCTCTGCTGCTCCTGCTATTTCTGCTGCCTCTGCTGCTCCTGCTATTACTGCTGCCTCTGCTGCTCCTGCTATTACTGCTGCCTCTGCTGCCACTGCTATTTCTGCTGCCTCTGCTACTCCTGCTGCCTCTGCTGCTCCTGCTATTACTGCTGCCACTGCTATTACTGCTGCCTCTGCTGCTCCTGCTATTTCTGCTGCCTCTGCTGCTCCTGCTATTTCTGCTGACTCTGCTGCCACTGCTATTACTGCTGCCTCTGCTGCTCCTGCTGCCTCTGCTGCTCCTGCTATTACTGCTGCCTCTGCTGCTCCTGCTATTACTGCTGCCTCTGCTGCTCCTGCTATTACTGCTGCCTCTGCTGCTCCTGCTATTTCTGCTGCCTCTGCTGCTCCTGCTATTACTGCTGCCTCTGCTGCTCCTGCTATTACTGCTGCCTCTGCTATTACTGCTGCCTCTGCTGCCACTGCTATTTCTGCTGCCTCTGCTATTCCTGCTATTTCTGCTGCCTCTGCTGCGACTGCTATTTCTGCTGCCTCTGCTTCGACTGCTATTTCTGCTGCTCCTGCTATTACTGCTGCCTCTACTGCCACTGCTATATCTGCTGCTCCTGCTATTACTGCTGCCTCTGCTGCTCCTGCTATTACTGCTGCCTCTGCTGATCCTGCTATTTCTGCTGCCTCTGCTGCTCCTGCTATTACTGCTGCCTCTGCTGCTCCTGCTATTACTGCTGCCTCTGCTGCCACTGCTATTTCTCCTGACTCTGCTACTCCTGCTATTACTGCTGCCTCTGCTGCTCCTGCTATTACTGCTGCCACTGCTATTACTGCTGCCTCTGCTGCTCCTGCTATTTCTGCTGCCTCTGCTGCTCCTGCTATTACTGCTGCCTCTGCTGCTCCTGCTATTACTGCTGCCTCTGCTGCTCCTGCCTCTGCTACTCCTGCTATTACTGCTGCCTCTGCTGCTCCTGCTATTACTGCTGCCTCTGTTGCTCCTGCTATTACTGCTGCCTCTGCTGCCACTGCTATTTCTGCTGCCTCTGCTGCTCCTGCTATTACTGCTGCCTCTGCTGCTCCTGCTATTACTGCTGCCTCTGCTATTACTGCTGCCTCTACTGCCACTGCTATTACTGCTGCCTCTGCTACTCCTGCTATTACTGCTGCCTCTGCTGCCACTGCTATTTCTGCTGCCTCTGCTGCTCCTGCTATTACTGCTGCCTGTGCTGCCACTGCTATTTCTGCTGCCTCTGCTGCTCCTGCTATTACTGCTGCCTCTGCTGACACTGCTATTTCTGCTGCCTCTGCTACTCCTGCTATTACTGCTGCCTCTGCTGCCACTGCTATTTCTGCTGCCTCTGCTGCTCCTGCTATTACTGCTGCCTCTGCTGCTCCTGCTATTACTGCTGCCTCTGCTGCTCCTGCTATTACTGCTGCCTCTGCTGCCACTATTTCTGCTGCCTCTGCTACTCCTGCTATTTCTGCTGCCTCTGCTGCTCCTATTAATGCTGCCTCTACTGTCACTGCTATTTCTGCTGCCTCTGCTGCCACTGCTATTTCTGCTGCCTCTGCTGATCCTGCTATTACTGCTGCCTCTACTGCCACTGCTATTTCTGCTGCCTCTGCTGCTCCTGCTATTACTGCTGCCTCTGCTGCTTCTGCTATTACTGCTGCCTCTGCTGCTCCTGCTATTTCTGCTGCCTCTGCTGCTCCTGCTATTACTGCTGCCTCTGCTGCTCCTGCTATTAGTGCTGCCTCTGCTGCCACTGCTATTTCTGCTGCCTCTGCTACTCCTGCTATTACTGCTGCCACTGCTATTTCTGCTGCCTCTGCTACTCCTGCTATTTCTGCTGCCTCTGCTGCTCCTGCTATTTCTTCTGCCTCTGCTGCTCCCGCTATTTCTGCTGCCTCTGCTGCTCCTGCTATTACTGCTGCCTCTGCTATTACTGCTGCCTCTGCTGCTCCTGCTATTACTGCTGCCACTGCTATTTCTGCTGCCTCTGCTGCTCCTGCTATTACTGCTGCCTCTGCTGCTCCTGCTATTACTGCTGCCTCTACTGCCACTGCTATTACTGCTGCCTCTGCTACTCCTGCTATTACTGCTGCCTCTGCTGCCACTGCTATTTCTGCTGCCTCTGCTGCTCCTCCTATTACTGCTGCCTCTGCTATTTCTGCTGCCTCTGCTGCTCCTGCTATTACTGCTGCCTCTGCTGTCACTGCTATTTCTGCTGCCTCTGCTACTCTTGCTATTACTGCTGCCTCTGCTGCCACTGCTATTTCTGCTGCCTCTGCTATTCCTGCTATTACTGCTGCCTCTGCTATTTCTGCTGCCTCTGCTGCTCCTGCTATTACTGCTGCTCCTGTTATTACTGCTGCCTCTGCTGCTCCTGCCATTACTGCTGCCTCTGCTGCCACTCCTATTTCTGCTGCCTCTGCTACTCCTGCTATTTCTGCTGCCTCTGCTGCCACTGCTATTTCTGCTGCTCCTGCTATTACTGCTGCCTCTACTGCCACTATTTCTGCTGCCTCTGCTGTTCCTGCTATTACTGCTGCCTCTGCTGCTCCTGCTATTACTGCTGCCTCTGCTGCTCCTGCTATTACTGCTGCCTCTGCTGCTCCTGCTATTACTGCTGCCTCTGCTGCTCCTGCTATTACTGCTGCCTCTGCTGCTCCTGCTATTACTGCTGCCTCTACTGCTCCTGCTATTTCTGCTGCCTCTGCTGCTCCTGCTATTACTGCTGCCTCTGCTGCTCCTGCTATTTCTGCTGCCTCTGCTGCTCCTGCTATTACTGCTGCCTCTGCTGCCACTGCTATTTCTGCTGCCTCTGCTACTCCTGCTATTACTTCTGCCTCTGCTGCTCCTGCTATTTCTGCTGCCTCTGCTGCTCCTGCTATTACTGCTGCCTCTGCTACTCCTGCTGCCTCTGCTATTTCTGCTGCCTCTGCTACTCCTGCTATTTCTGCTGCCTCTGCTGCCACTGCTATTTCTGCTGCCTCTGCTACTCCTGCTATTACTGCTGCCTCTGCTGCTCCTGCTATTACTGCTGCCTCTACTGCCACTGCTATTTCTGCTGCCTTTGCTACTCCTGCTATTACTGCTGCCTCTGCTGCCACTGCTATTACTGCTACCTCTGCTGCCACTGCTATTACTGCTGCCTCTGCTATTCCTGCTATTACTGCTGCCTCTGCTGCCACTGCTATTTCTGCTGCCTCTGCTGCTCCTGCTATTACTGCTGCCTCTGCTGCTCCTGCTATTACTGCTGTCTCTGCTGCTCCTGCTATTACTGCTGCCTCTGCTGCCACTGCTATTTCTGCTGCCTCTGCTATTACTGATTTGCCTAAATTGCCTGTTGTAGACCTATATTGCCTGTTGTAGACCTATATTGCCTGTTGTAGACCTATATTGCCTGTTGTAGACCTATATTGCCTGTTGTAGACCTATATTGCCTGTTGTAGACCTATATTGCCTGTTGTAGACCTATATTGCCTGTTGTAGACCTATATTGCCTGTTGTAGAGCTATGCATGAACGGACGCGGACGCAGTGCGTCCCA
The DNA here is from genome assembly GCF_038502225.1 of Cherax quadricarinatus. Taxonomy (NCBI): domain Eukaryota; kingdom Metazoa; phylum Arthropoda; class Malacostraca; order Decapoda; family Parastacidae; genus Cherax; species Cherax quadricarinatus. The sequence continues at coordinate 89,061 of NW_027195462.1, read as the reverse complement.
CGCACTCACGCGGGATCACGGGACGTCACACAAACTAGTCACTAGACCTAGCCAAGGAGTCGTGTATATAAAACATATGGTTGGTCCTATGGTACTGAGACAACCTACACAACAACTGTGCTGACACAATAATATAATAATAATAATAATAATAATAATAATAATAATAATAATAATAACGAGATCTTCAAGTTGATATAATTGTAGGTAATTATAGTCAATAATTAACTTGTTAATTAGAGAGAGAAAAACTAACATCTCATTAAGATTTTTTGGTCAATGTTCTTGTCATTACTGGCTGAGTAATTAACATTATATGCTAATTAACATTTTTACTACGACAGGACCAACAGTCTGGTTAATCAACCGTCAAACACGAGGCTGGTGAAGAGTCTTGTTCACTTTACACTTAAATATAAAATGCTGAAGAGTCTTGGTCACTTGACACTTAATTTGCTAGAGTGGCTAGTAGGGCAAGTTTACTTCTAGTAAGGTACAGGAAGGCAGTTCCACTACTCTGGGAGCCCGGCCCTGGGCCAGGCTCGTCTGGTATACAGAGATCTAGCACCAGTCACTGCTAGACTGTGCCCAATGACTCACGAAATCGTAATGACACGATTGCAAACAAACCATACCACGGGCGGGATTTGAACCCGCGGTCAGAGAGTCTCAAAACTAACCTGTGCTAACCTTCCTATGGTGTAGAAATATACCTAGTTGGACGAATCTTATTGTAGCCAGCTGGTCCAGTGGCTAACATGACGGTCTGGAGTTTTGTGACTCTGATCGCGGGTTCAAATCCCGCCCGTGGTATGGTTTTTCTGGGACCAATGGGTTTGAAACTCAACAAGTTGAAGAGACACTTATGCCACATTATAGTCTTCACTGAGGGGAAGTTTGGCCACACAGTGACTTCATCAGTCCTGTAGGAAGACAGGAGGAGTTTGAGGTGATCAGTCCCTTAGCCTGGGATCGACGTCTTCAGTCCATCAATGTGACATCTTTCTGTGGCAATGTTTCGCTCTCCAGGAGATTGACACGGCTTGACATGGCTTGACAAAGCTTGACATGGCTTGACATGGCTTGACATGGCTTGACAAAGCTTGACACGGCTTGACAAGGCTTGACAAGGCGGCTTGACAAGGCTTGACAAGGCTTGACATGGCTTGACAAGGCTTGACAAGGCTTGACATGGCTTGACAAGGCTTGACAAGGCTTGATATGGCTTGACAAAGCTTGACATGGCTTGACAAGGCTTGACATGGCTTGACATGGCTTGACACGGATTGACAAGCCTTGACAAAGCTTGACAAGGCTTGACACGGCTCCTGGAGAGCGAAACGTTGCCACAATAAAATGTCTCATTAGTTACCCTTACGTTACTTTGTATTGTACCAGAATTATGAGGTTACGGTTAAACTAGTCTGGTATTCTGGAACAATTTTAGACTGTCCCAGTTGTCAGATATTTTAAACTGGGTACCTTTGAAGAGTTTCGAGAGTTTGTCTACTCTCTGAGCCCGGTCATGGGACAGGCTCGTCTGGTGCTTGCCTGGTCAACCAGGCTGTTACTCCTGCAGGCCCCCCTGCCCTACATATCCAACACAGGCTGGTTGATCTGGCACCTGGTGAAGATGCTTGTCCACTTTCCTCTTGAAGACTTGTACACTTGTTCCAGCAGTGTTTCTGATATCTTGAAGACTTGTACACTTGTTCCAGCAGTGTTTCTGTTATCTTGAAGACTTGTACACTTGTTCCAGCAGTGTTTCTGATGTCTTGAAGACTTGTACACTTGTTCCAGCAGTGTTTCTGATGTCTTGAAGACTTGTACACTTGTTCCAGCAGTGTTTCTGATATCTTGAAGACTTGTACACTTGTTCCAGCAGTGTTTCTGATATCTTGAAGACTTGTACACTTGTTCCAGCAGTGTTTCTGATATCTTGAAGACTTGTACACTTGTTCCAGCAGTGTTTCTGATATCTTGAAGACTTGTACACTTGTTCCAGCAGTGTTTCTGTTATCTTGAAGACTTGTACACTTGTTCCAGCAGTGTTTCTGATATCTTGAAGACTTGTACACTTGTTCCAGCAGTGTTTCTGTTATCTTGAAGACTTGTACACTTGTTCCAGCAGTGTTTCTGATATCTTGAAGACTTGTACACTTGTTCCAGCAGTGTTTCTGATATCTTGAAGATTTGTACACTTGTTCCAGCAGTGTTTCTGATATCTTGAAGGCTTGTACACTTGTTCCAGCAGTGTTTCTGATATCTTGAAGACTTGTACACTTGTTCCAGCAGTGTTTCTGATATCTTGAAGACTTGTACACTTGTTCCAGCAGTGTTTCTGATATCTTGAAGACTTGTACACTTGTTCCAGCAGTGTTTCTGTTATCTTGAAGACTTGTACACTTGTTCCAGCAGTGTTTCTGATATCTTGAAGACTTGTACACTTGTTCCAGCAGTGTTTCTGACTCTAATCGTGCATAGTTTATTATCCTGTTCTACATAATTTATCATTACTGGAATATCGCTGGTATCCTCCTGTGTAAAAACTGAGAGGAAGTATGTGTTAAAAATTCTACACATTTCCTTATCACTGTCAGTGAGCTGACCCGAGGAACTTTTGAGTGGGCCTATCTTGTCCCTGATCTTACTTCTGTATACCTGAAAGAACCCTTTTGGGTTAGTCTTCGATTCTCTTGCAACTTTAGCCTCATAATCCCTTTTTGCTTTTCTTATTCCTTTCTTTATTTCTCTCTTTAACTGAATATATTGATTTCTTAACTGCCTATCCCCTCTTTTGATACGCCTATATATGCCTCTCTTTTGACCAATGAGATGTTTTAATCTATTGTTCATCCATTTAGGATCATTTTTGTTAGATCTACTTTCCCTATTCGGAACATAAGTTGTCTGAGCAGCTAGAACTATGCCCTGGAAAATGCCACATCGGCTACCATCACCACCTACCTGACCCATAGTCAGGTCATTCCAGTTCAGCCCACCCAGGTAATTTCTCAGTCCTATGAATCAGCCAAGCGGAAGTCAGAGACAGAGACTTGAGTGCAGTTATTAGGGCAATTCCATGATATATTAAAAGTGCAAAGTTTTAAACATTGGAAATGTAAATAACCATGATAATTATAAACTAAATAATGTAGATCTTAATACTACTGATTGTTAAAAGTATTTAGTAATTTTGGTTAGCAGTAATGTAACACCAAGACAACAGTACATTAGTGTTGGCAATAAAGTTAACAGAATCCTTGGCTTCATATCAAGAAGCATAAATAATAGGAGTCCTCAGGTTGTTCTTCAACTCTATACATCCTTGGTTAGGCCTCATTTAGATTATGCTGCACAGTTTTGGTCACCGTATTACAGAATGGATATAAATTCTCTGGAAAATGTACAAAGGAGGATGACAAAGTTGATCCCATGTATCAGAAACCTTCCCTATGAGGATAGACTGAAGGTCCTGAATATGCACTATGAGGATAGACTGAGGCCCTGAATCTGCACTATGAGGATAGACTGAGGCCCTGAATCTGCACTATGAGGATAGACTGAGGCCCTGAATCTGCACTATGAGGATAGACTGAGGCCCTGAATCTGCACTATGAGGATAGACTGAGGCCCTGAATCTGCACTATGAGGATAGACTGAGGCCCTGAATCTGCACTATGAGGATAGACTGAGGCCCTGAATCTGCACTCTCTAGAAAGACGTAGAATTAGGGGGAATATGATCGAGGTGTATAAATGGAAGACAGGAATAAATAAAGGGGATGTAAATAACGTGGTGAAAACATCCAGCCAAGACAGGACTCGCAGCAATGGTTTTAAGTTGGAAAAATTCAGATTCAGGAAGGATATAGGAAAGTACTGGTTTGGTAATAGAGTTGTGGATGAGTGGAACAAACTCCCAAGTACCGTTATAGAAGCTAAAACCTTGTCTATCCTTAAAAATAGGCAAATGCATGAGTGGGTGTGAGATGAACCTGCCTAGCTTATGCTAATGGGTCTGATTCACTGCTCCTTACTCCTTTAAGTGGACGTGACTTGGACCTGACTAGCTTAGGCCGGTAGATAACCTGGACCAGCCTAGTATGGACCAGTAGGCCTGCTGCAGTGCCCACGTGCCTATATTATTGTACAACGACTAAATAACAATATTTTAACGAAATAAGATATTCACTGTACCTCACTGTTAAGTTTAGTTACCCCCCTCCCTCCCTTCCCCTCCCTCCCTCTCCCCCCCTCTCTCTCTCCCTCTCCCTCCCTCCCTCCCTCCCTCTCCCTCTCTCTCTCCCTCTCCCTCCCTCCCTCCCTCTCCCTCTCTCTCTCCGTCTCCCTCCCTCCCTTCCTCTCCCTCTCTCTCTCCCTCTCCCTCCCTTCCTCTCCCTCCCTCCCTCTCCCTACCTTCCTCTCCCTCCCTCCCTCTCCCTCTCTCTCTCCCTCTCCCTCCCTCCCTCCCTTCCTCTCCCTCCCTCTCCCTCCCTTCCTCTCCCTCCCTCCCTTCCTCTCCCTCTCTCTCTCCCTCCCTCCTTTCCTCTCTCTCTCCCTTCCCCTCCCTCCCTCCCCCTCCCTCCCTCCCTTCCCCTCCCTCCCTCCCCCTCCCTCCCTTCCTCTCCCTCCCTCCATTCCTCTCCCTCCCACCCGTCCTCTCCCTCCCTCCCTTCCTCTCCCTCCCTTCCTCTCCCTCCCTCCCTTCCCCTCCCTCCCTTCCTCTCCCTCCCTCCCTTCCTCTCCCTCCCTCCCTTCCCCTCCCTCCCTTCCTCTCCCTCCCTCCCTCTCCCTCCCTTCCTCTCCCTCCCTTCCCCTCCCTCCCTTCCTCTCCCTCCCTCCCTTCCTCTCCCTCCCTCCCTCCCCCTCCCTCCCTTCCTCTCCCTCCCTTCCTCTCCCTCCCTCCCTTCCTCTCCCTCCCTTCCTCTCCCTCCCTCCCTTCCTCTCCCTCCCTTCCTCTCCCTCCCTCCCTTCCTCTCCCTCCCTTCCTCTCCCTCCCTCCCTTCCTCTCCCTCCCTTCCTCTCCCTCCCTCCCTTCCTCTCCCTCCCTTCCTCTCCCTCCCTTCCTCTCCCTCTCTCTCTTTCTCCTAGATTTCGTCCCCAAATATATGACAGAAGGCCTTATGTCTCTGTACTGCCAGGCGTCACAACTCAACCACCAGCACCACAACCTGCTGGCCCACCATGACCCACTCCAGGCTCCACCACAACCTGCTGGCACACCATCACCCACTCCAGGCTCCACCACAACCTGCTCGCCCACCATCACCCACTCCAGGCTCCACCACAACCTGCTGGCCCACCATCACCCACTCCAGGCTCCACCACAACCTGCTGGCCCACCATCACCCACTCCAGGCTCCACCACAACCTGCTGGCCCACCATCACCCACTCCAGGCTCCACCACAACCTGCTGGCCCACCATGACCCACTCCAGGCTCCACCACAACCTGCTGGCCCACCATCACCCACTCCAGGCTCCACCACAACCTGCTGGCCCACCATCACCCACTCCAGGCTCCACCACAACCTGCTGGCCCACCATCACCCACTCCAGGCTCCACCACAACCTGCTGGCCCACCATCACCCACTCCAGGCTCCACCACAACCTGCTGGCCCACCATGACCCACTCCAGGCTCCACCACAACCTGCTGGCCCACCATCACCCACTCCAGGCTCCACCACAACCTGCTGGCCCACTATGACCCACTCCAGGCTCCACCACAACCTCCTGGCCCACCATCACCCACTCCAGGCTCCACCACAACCTGCTGGCCCACCATCACCCACTCCAGGCTCCACCACAACCTGCTGGCCCACCATCACCCACTCCAGGCTCCACCTCAACCTGCTGGCCCACCATCACCCACTCCAGGCTCCACCTCAACCTGCTGGCCCACCCACACCCACTCTAATCTCCACCACAACCTGCTGGCCCACCCACACCCACCTTGGGCTCCACCTCAACTACCTGCACCACCTCAACCTGCTGGCCCACCCTCACCTATCCCAGGCCCCACCTCACCTATCCCAGGCCCCACCTCACCTATCCCAGGCCCCACCTCACCTATCCCAGGCCCCACCTCACCCATCCCAGGCCCCGCCTCACGCCCCTGGGATGAGGATGCAGCAGAGCTATATAACGGATCAATAACCCAGGCGTTCACTACCTCTCTGTCTGTATATAACACCCCCCCCCACGGGGAGATATACACCTGTGTAGCCCCCTGGGGGGTTATACACCTGTGTGACACCCCCCGGAGAGTTATACACCTGTATAAGACCCCCGGGGTGTTGCACAGGTGTATAATTAACAATGGAGTAGTAACTAAACACCCCGCAGACAGGGCAATATAGAAATACTAGACAGAAGTGCTAGACAGACACACAAATGCTCGACAGACATACACAGATATATATACTGGACACACAGGTATACAAACATATACTGGGAGTATTACTTACATACAAGGAGGCGCCTGGACACGTACAGACACGTTAACTCACCTGTAAGATAAAAGTCTGGTATTAACTTGAAGGTCAAACAGTAAACGATGGTATTCAACACTTCCAGAAGACAATGGTAATAATACAATACCAGATGTATAATGCTGTATAATACATCAATTGTGGGTAATTTATTAGTGGCTGTATCTCTCCTTGACGATAACGTGACGGTACAATACAGTCAGAATTACACAGCGGGGCCAGGAGCTGCTGCTCAATGCCCACAGACACACACACAAGACAAAAAAACTGAGAGGCGGGAATTAAGTTTACAAGGGGTCAGGTTAAAACATGGAAACACACACACACACACACACACACACAGTGACCATGTGGTTGTAAGCTTCGAATACACAGTAGAGCTACAAGTGGAGGGAGAAGCAGGAAGGCCAGGACGAATGAAGCCAAACTACAAGAAAGGGGACTACACAGGAATGAGGAACTACCTGAACGGGGTTCAGTGGGACAGAGAACTGGCAGGGAAACCAGTTAATGAGATGATGGAATATGTAGCAATAAAATGCAAGGAGGCTGAGGAGAGGTTTGTACCCAAGGGTAACAGGAGTAATGAAAAAGCCAGGATGAGCCCATGGTTTACCCAAAGGTGCAGGGAGGCAAAAACCAAGTGTGCTAGGGAATGGAAGAAATATAGAAGGCAAAGGACCCAGGAGAATAAGGAGAACAGTCGTAGAGCCAGAAATGAATATGCACAGATAAGAAGGGAGGCCCAAAGACAATATGAAAATGACATAGCAGCGAAAGCCAAATCTGACCCGAAACTGTTGTACAGCCACATCAGGAGGAAAACAACAGTCAAGGACCAGGTAATCAGGCTAAGGAAGGAAGGAGGAGAGACAACAGGAAATGACCGGGAAGTATGTGAAGAACTCAACAAGAGATTCAAAGAAGTGTTCACAGAGGAGACAGAAGGGACTCCAGAAAGACGGAGAGGTGGGGCACACCACCAAGTGCTGGACACAGTGCACACAACCGAGGAAGAAGTGAAGAGGCTTCTGAGTGAGCTAGATACCTCAAAGGCAATGGGGCCAGATAACATCTCCCCATGGGTATTGAGAGAGGGAGCAGAGGCGCTATGTGTACCCCTAACAACAATATTCAATACATCTATCGAAACAGGGAGATTGCCTGAGGCATGGAAGACAGCAAATGTAGTCCCAATCTTTAAAAAAGGAGACAGACATGAAGCATTAAACTACAGACCAGTGTCACTGACATGTATAGTATGCAAAATCATGGAGAAGATTATCAGGAGAAGAGTGGTGGAACACCTAGAAAGGAATGATCTCATCAACAGCAGCCAGCATGGTTTCAGGGACGGGAAATCCTGTGTCACAAACCTACTGGAGTTCTATGACATGGTGACAGCAGTAAGACAAGAGAGAGAGGGGTGGGTGGATTGCATTTTCTTGGACTGCAAGAAGGCGTTTGACACAGTTCCACACAAGAGATTGGTGCAAAAACTGGAGGACCAAGCAGGGATAACAGGGAAGGCACTACAATGGATCAGGGAATACTTGTCAGGAAGACAGCAGCGAGTCATGGTACGTGGCGAGGTGTCAGAGTGGGCACCTGTGACCAGCGGGGTCCCGCAGGGGTCAGTCCTAGGACCAGTGCTGTTTCTGGTATTTGTGAACGACATGACGGAAGGAATAGACTCTGAGGTGTCCCTGTTTGCAGATGACGTGAAGTTGATGAGAAGAATACACTCGATCGAAGACCAGGCAGAACTACAAAGGGATCTGGACAGGCTGCAGAACTGGTCCAGCAATTGGCTCCTGGAGTTCAATCCCACCAAGTGCAAAGTCATGAAGATTGGGGAAGGGCAAAGAAGGCCGCAAACGGAGTACAGTCTAGGGGGTCAGAGACTACAAACCTCACTCAAGGAAAAAGATCTTGGGGTGAGTATAACACCAGGCACATCTCCTGAAGCGCACATCAACCAAATAACTGCTGCAGCATATGGGCGCCTAGCAAACCTCAGAACAGCATTCCGACATCTTAATAAGGAATCGTTCAGGACCCTGTACACCGTATACGTTAGGCCCATATTGGAGTATGCGGCACCAGTTTGGAACCCACACCTAGCCAAGCACGTAAAGAAACTAGAGAAAGTGCAAAGGTTTGCAACAAGACTAGTCCCAGAGCTAAGAGGTATGTCCTACGAGGAGAGGTTAAGGGAAATCAACCTGACGACACTGGAGGACAGGAGAGATAGGGGGGACATGATAACGACATACAAAATACTGAGAGGAATTGACAAGGTGGACAAAAACAGGATGTTCCAGAGATTGGACACAGTAACAAGGGGACACAGTTGGAAGCTAAAGACACAGATGAATCACAGGGATGTTAGGAAGTATTTCTTCAGCCACAGAGTAGTCAGTAAGTGGAATAGTTTGGGAAGCGATGTAGTGGAGGCAGGATCCATACATAGCTTTAAGCAGAGGTACGATAAAGCTCACGGCTCAGGGAGAGTGACCTAGTAGCGATCAGTGAAGAGGCGGGGCCAGGAGCTCGGACTCGACCCCCGCAACCTCAACTAGGTGAGTACACACACACACACACACACATACATACATACATACACACACACACACAAACACACACACACATACACACACATATACATACATACATACACACACACACACACACACACACACACACACATACACACACACACATACACACACACACACACACACACACACACACAAACACACACACACACACACACACCACACCAGAACGAGCCCCTGGTTCACCCGACGGTGTAAGGAGGCAAAAACAAAGTGCAATAGAGAATGGAAAAAGTACAGAAGGCAGAGAACACACGAAAATAGGGAGATCAGTCGCAGAGCCAGGAATGAGTACGCACAGGTAAGGAGGGAGGCCCAGCGACAGTATGAAAATGACATAGCATCGAGAATCAAGACTGACCCAAAACTGTTGTATAGCCACATCAGGAGGAAGACAACAGTCAAAGACCAGGTGATCAGATTAAGGACAGAAGGTGGAGAACTCACAAGAAATGATCAGGAGGTATGTGAGGAGCTGAACAGGAGATTTAAGGAAGTTTTTACAGTAGAGACAGGAAGGGCTGTGGGAAGACAGCACAGAAGGGAACATCAAGAGGGAATATACCAACAAGTGTTGGATGACATACGAACAACTGAGGAGGAGGTGAAGAAGCTCTTAAGTGACCTTGACACCTCAAAGGCGATGGGACCGGACAACATCTCCCCATGCGTCCTTAGAGAAGGAGCAGAGATGCTGTGCGTGCCTCTAACCACAATCTTCAACACATCCCTTGAAACTGGGCAACTACCTGAGAAATGGAAGACAGCTAATGTAGTCCCCATATTTAAGAAAGGAAACAGAAACGAGGCGCTAAACTACAGACCTGTGTCTCTGACATGTATTTGTGTGCAAAGTCATGGAGAAGATTATTAGGAGAAGAGTGGTCGAACACCTGGAACGGAACAAGATTATAAATGAAAACCAGCATGGGTTCATGGAAGGCAAATCCTGTGTCACAAACCTCCTGGAGTTTTATGACAAGGTAACAGAAGTAAGACACGAGAGAGAGGGGTGGGTTGATTGCGTTTTCCTAGACTGCAGGAAGGCCTTTGACACAGTTTCCCACAAGAGATTAGTGCAGAAGCTGGAGGATCAGGCGCATATAACAGGGAGGACACTGCAATGGATCAGGGAATACCTGACAGGGAGGCAGCAACGAGTCATGGTACGTGAAAAGGTATCACAGTGGGCGCCTGTTACGAGCGGGGTCCCACAGGGGTCAGTTCTAGGACCAGTGCTATTTTTGATATATGTGAACGACATGATGGAAGGAATAGACTCTGAAGTGTCCCTGTTCGCAGATGACGTGAAGTTGATGAGAAGAATTAAATCGGAGGAGGATGAGGCAGGACTGCAAAGAGACCTGGACAGGCTGGACATGTGGTCCAGTAACTGGCTTCTCGAATTCAATCCAGCCAAATGCAATGTCATGAAGATTGGGGAGGGGCAAAGAAGACCGCAGACAGAGTATAGGCTAGGTGGACAAAGACTACAGACCTCACTCAGGGAGAAAGACCTTGGGGTGACCATAACACCGAGCACATCACCGGAGGCACACATCAACCAAATAACTGCTGCAGCACACGGGCACCTGGCAAACCTGAGAATAGCGTTCCGATACCTTAATAAGGAATCGTTCAAGACACTGTACACTGTGTATGTTAGGCCCATACTGGAGTATGCAGCACTAGTCTGGAACCCACACCTGGTCAAGCACGTCAAGAAGTTAGAGAAAGTACAAAGGTTTGCAACAAGGCTAGTCCCACAGCTCAAGGGAATGTAGTACGAGGAAAGGTTAAGGGAAATCGGACTGACGACACTGGAGGACAGAAGGGTCAGAGGAGACATGATAACGACATACAAGATACTGCAGGGAATAGACAAGGTGGACAGAGATAGGATGTTCCAGAGAGGGGACACAGGGACAAGGGGTCACAACTGGAAGCTGAAGACTCAGACGAGTCACAGGGACGTTAGGAAGTATTTCTTCAGTCATAGAGTTGTCAGCAAGTGGAATAGCCTAGCAAGTGAAGTAGTGGAGGCAGGAACCATACATAGTTTTAAGAAGAGGTATGACAAAGCTCAGGAAGCAGAGAGAGGATCCAGTAGCGATCAGTGAAGAGGCGGGGCCAGGAGCTGAGTCTCGACCCCTGCAACCACAATTAGGTGAGTACAATTAGGTGCGTACACACACACACAGCGGGGGGGACAGAGGATCCAGTAGCAACCGGTGAAAAGGCGGGGCCAGGAGCTAAGACTCGGCCCCTGCAACCACAAATAGGTGAGTACACAATCCACACACACACACACACACACACACACACACACACACACACACACACACACACACACACACACACACACACACACACACACACACACACACACACACACACACACACACACACACACACACACACACGCACGCACACAGGAAGTCCAAGAGTCTGGAGAGTGATGTAGTGGAGGCAGGATCCATACATAGCTTCAAGAAGAGGTATGATAAAGCTCATGGAGCAAGGAGAGAGAGAGAGGACATAGTAGCCACCAGTGAAGAGGCGAAGCCAGGAGCGGTGACTCGACCCCTGCAACTGCAATTAGGCAAGTATAATCTCTGGTCTGTATATTACAAAAAAGACTGATGGCACTGTCCTACGAGGACTGATGGCACTGTCCTACTAGGACTGATGGCACTGTCCTACGAGGACTGATGGCACTGTCCTACTAGGACTGATGGCACTGTCCTACTAGGACTCATGGCACTGTCTTACTAGGACTGATGGCACTGTTCTACTAGGACTGATGGCACTGTCCTACTAGGACTGATTGCACTGTCCTACTAGGAGTGACACTGTCCTACGAGGACTGAGGGCACTGTCCAATTAGGAGTGATGGCACTGTCCTACTAGGACTGATGGCACTGCCCTACTAGGACTGAGGGCACTGTCCTAGGACTGATGGCACGTCCAAAGACCGATGGCACGTCCTACTAGGACTAGGGACGTCCCCACGAGGACGATGGCACCGTCCTAAGGACTGATCACAGACGGCGGGGGGTTGACCCCCCAAACCCCCCAGGAACCCAGGTAAAATGTCCACGAGGACTGTAATTAACCCACAAGGGAAGACTGAGGCACAACCTCAAGGGAGACTGAGGGGACCCATCCCCACAAGGGTAGACTGAGGCACATCCCCAAGGGAGACTGAGGGCACCAACCAAAGGGTAGACTGAGGGGACCATCCCAAGGGAGACTGAGGGGACAACCACAAGGAAGACTAAGGGCACCAACCCCCAAATGAGACGAGGGCACCATCCCCAAGGGGAAAACTGAGGCCAAAAACCCCCAAAAAAGACTGAGGCAACCCAAAGGGGACTGAGGGCACAACCCAAGGGAGACTGAGGGGACCAACCCCAGACTGAGGGACAACCCAAGGGGACTGAGGGGCCCCCCCTCAAAGGTGACTGAGGGCACATCCCAAGGGAGACTGAGGGCACAACCTGGGGAACGACAAACCAAAAAGGGAGACTGAGGGGACAACCCCGGGAGACTGAGGGCACTAACCCCAAGGGTAGACTGAGGGCACAACCACAAGGGTAAACTGAGGGCACAACTACAAGGGAGACTGAGGACACAACCCACAAGGGTAGACTAGGGGGCATCCTTTAAGGGAGACAGAGCACCATCCCCGGAGACTGAGGGCACTATCCCCGGGTAGATTGAGGGGACTATCCCCAAGGGAGACTGAGGGCACTAACCACAAGGGAGACTGAGGCACCATCCTGAAGGGTAGACTGAGGGCCTCCTCGGGAGACTGAGAGCACATCCCACAAGGGTAGACTGAGGGCACCCTCCCCGGGGGACGAGGGGACCAACCCCAAAAAGGGAATTTAGGGCACAACCCCGGGGGCACTAAAATCAAGGGGGACTGAGGCCCATCCACAAGGGGACTGAGGGGCCCAACCTCAAGGGAGACTGAGGCCCCAAACCCCCAAGGGTAGACTGAGGGCACCATCCCAAGGAACTGAGGGCACCAACCCCGGGTAGACTGAGGGCACTAACCCCTAGGTGAGGGGGACTAACCCAAGGGTAGACTGAGGGGACCAACCCCAAGGGAGACTGAGGGGACGAACCTGGGAAAAACTGAGGGCACAACCCACAAGGGAGACTGAGGGGACCATCCCCCAAGGCAGACTGGGGGGCACCAACCTCAAGGGAGACGAGGGACCCCTAAAAGGGGGGATGAGGCAAACCCCAAGGGTAGACTGAGAGCACCATCCCAAGGGAAGACTGGGGGCAAAACCACAAGGGGAGACTGAGGGCATAACCCAAAGGGACTGAGGGCCCCAAACCCAAGGGAGACTGGAGAGCACCAACCACAAGGGACCGGGGGAGCACTAACCCAAGGGGGAGACTGAGGGGACCATCCCACAAGGGGAGACTGAGGGGACAACCACAAGGAGACTGAGGGCACCCCAAGGGAGACTGAGGCACAAACACAAGGGAGATAAACACCAAATCCCAAAGGGAGACTGAGGGACCAACCCCAAGGGCAGACTGAGGGGACCAACTCCAAGGGGACTGAGGGGACCCAACCCACAAGGGTAGATGGGGGACTAACCCCAAGGGGATGAGGGGACTAACCCCAAGGGACTGGGGAGCACAACCACAAGGGTAATGAGAACAACCACAAGGGAGACTGAGGGCACAACCCCCAAGGGGAAATGAGAGCACCAACCTCAAGGTAGACTGAAAAACAACCCAAGGGAGTCCGGGAAACACCCAAATCAAGGGTAGACTGAGGGCACCCCCCCCCAAGGGTAGACTGAGGCACCAACTCCAAGGAGAGGAAGGCACAACCCACAATTGTAGACGAGGGGACCAACTCAAGGGAGACGAGGCACCAACCCCAAGGGAGACTGAGGGGACCAACCCAAAGGGAGACGAGGGACAACCCAAGGGTGACTGAGGGCACAATGGGGGACTGGGGAGCACCAACCACAAGGGTAGTCGAGAGCAAAGCCCCAAGGAGACTGAGGGGACAACCTGGGGAAGGGGAGACTGAGGGGACCAACCATAAGGGAGACTGAGGGGACCAACCCCAAAAGGGGAGACTAAGAGCACTAACCCAAGGGAAAAAGAGCACCAACCCCAAGGGTAGACTGAAGGCACCCCAAACCCCAAGGGAGACTGAGGGCACCAACCACAAGGGTAGACTGAAACCAACCTCGGGGAATGAGGGGACCAACCCCAAGGGGAGACGGGGGCACCAACCCGGGAGACTGAGGGCACCCAACTCCCCAAGGGTAGACTGAGAGCACTAACCCACAAGGGTAGTCCAGACACTAACCCCCACAAGGGGACCGAGGGGACCAACCCACAAGGGAGACTGAGGGCACTAAAACCCCTAAAGGCACCAACCACAAGGGTGATGAGGGGAATTTAACTCACAAGGGAGACCGAGGGACCAACCCAAGGGAGACCGAGGCCCAACCCACAAGGGTAGACAGAGGGGACAACCTCGGGAGACTGAGGGCACCAACCTCAAGGGTAACGGGGGGCACCAACCCCCCGGAGACTCCCCAAACCCGGGTAGACTGAGGGGACCAACTCAAGGGAGGGCTGGGGGGACCAACCACAAGGGAGACTGAGGGCACAACCCGGGGGACGAGGGGGACTAATCCCAAAGGGAGACTGAGGGCACAACCCCGGGTAACGGGGGCACCCAACCCCAAAAGGGACGAGGGCACCAACCCCCGGGGGAGACTGAGGGGACAACCCCCGGGATACCCGAGGGCACCAACCCCCAAGGAGACGAGGGGACCAACCCCAAGGGGACGAGGGGACCCAACCCACAAGGGAGACTGAGGGCACCATCCCCAAGGGAGAGTGGGGGGTCTAACTCCCAAAGGGAGACTGAGGGCACCATCCCCCCAAGGTGACGGGGCCCAACCCCAAGGGGACTGAGGGGACCATCCCAAGGGAGACTGGGGGGAAACCCCAAGGGTGTGAGGGACCATCCCCGGGTGGGGCCCCAACCTCAAGGGTAGACTGAGGGGACCATCCCAAGGGGAGACTGAGGGGACATCCCCAAGGGAATGGGCCCAACCCCAGGGAGACTGGGGCATAACCACAAGGGGAGATGGGGGACTAACCACAAGGGAGACTGAGGGGACCATCCCCAAGGGTAGACTGAGGGCACATCCTGGGGGGAGACTGGGGGGGACTAACCACAAGGGAGACTGAGGGCACCATCCCGGGTAGATGGGGGGAAAACCCAAGGGAGACTGAGGGCACTAACCACAAGGGTAGACTGGGGGGCACAACCCACAAGGGTAGACTGAGGCACCCAAACCCCGGGGACTGAGGGGACCAACCCACAAGGGAGACTGAGGCAAACTCCCCAAGGGTAGACTGAGGGGACTAACCACAAGGGTAGACTGAGGGGACCAACCCCAAGGGTAGACTGAGGGCATAACCACAAGGGGGGATGAGGGCACCAACTCCCAAAGGGAGACTGAGGGGACAACCCGGGGGGAGACTGAGGGGACCAACCCAAGGGAGACTGAGGGCACCATCCCAAGGGAGACTGAGGGCACCAACTCCCGGGAGACTGAGGGGACCCAACCCCCAAGGGAGACTGAGGGCACCAACCCCAAGGGAGACTGAGGGGACCAACCCAAGGGAGACTGAGGGGACATCCACAAGGGAGACTGAGGGGACCCAACCCCGGGGGGGGACTGAGGGGACCATCCTCCCAAAGGGAGACTGAGGGGGAAACCCAAGGGTAGACTGAGGGGACCAACCCCAAGGGAGACTGGGGGGCACAACTCCCGGGAGACTGAGGGGACCAACCCGGGTAGACTGAGGGGACATCCCAAGGGAGACTGAGGCAAAACCTCGGAGATAGGGGACCATCCACAAGGGTGACTGAGGGGACAAACTACAAGGGTGACTGAGGGCACCAACCTCGGGGAGACTGAGGGCACTAACCCAAGGGGATAGGGCACCATCCCAAGGGAGACGAGGGCACCAAACCCAAGGGAGACTGAGGGGACCATCCTCGGGGACTGAGGGCACCATCCCCAAGGAGACTGAGGGCACCATCCCACAAGGGAGACTGAGGCACCAACCCACAAGGGAGACTGAGGGCCATCCCCAAGGGAGACTGAGGGCACCAACCCCAAGGGGGACTGAGGGGACCCATCCCCCCAAGGGTAGACTGAGGGACCATCCCCAAGGGAGACGAGGGCACCATCCCCGGGGAAATGGGGGGACTAACCCAAGGGAGACTGAGGCACCAACCACAAGGGAGACTGGGGGGCACCAACCCCCCAAGGGAGACTGAGGGCACAACCCCACAAGGGTAGACTGAGGGGACCATCCTCAAGGGTGACGCACCATCCCAAGGGAGACTGGGGGCATATCCCAAGGGAGACTGAGGGCACCATCCCCCAAAGGGGAGACTGAGGGACCAACCCCACAAGGGAGACTGAGGGCACTATCCTACAAGGGTAGACTGAGGGCACTAACCTACAAGGGTAGACTGAGGGCACTCACCTAGACGGGTAGACTGGGGGCACTAACCTACAAGGGTAGACTGAGACATGACTCAAGTGTAGAAACAGAAGAATAAATGCTTATGTCTGCTGATGCTGGTCCAGGACCACCACCAGCAGACCAGTCTGGTCCAGAACCACCACCAGCAGACCAGTCTGGTCCAGGACCACCACCAGCAGACCAGTCTGGTCCAGAACCACCACCAGCAGACCAGTCTGGTCCAGAACCACCACCAGCAGACCAGTCTGGTCCAGGACCACCACCAGCAGACCAGTCTGGTCCAGAACCACCACCAGCAGACCAGTCTGGTCCAGAACCACCACCAGCAGACCAGTCTGGTCCAGAACCACCACCAGCAGACCAGTCTGGTCCAGGACCACCACCAGCATACCAGTCTGGTCCAGGACCACCACCAGCAGACCAGTCTGGTCCAGGACCACCAGCAGCAGTCGAGTCTGGTCCAGAACCACCACCAGCAGACCAGTCTGGTCCAGAACCACCACCAGCAGACCAGTCTGGTCCAGAACCACCACCAGCAGACCAGTCTGGTCCAGGACCACCACCAGCAGAACAGTCTGGTCCAGAACCACCACCAGCAACAGTCTGGTCCAGGACCACCACCAACAACAGTCTGGTCCAGGATCACCACCAACAACAGTCTGGTCCAGGACCACCACCAACAACAGTCTGGTCCAGGACCACCACCAACAACAGTCTGGTCCAGGACAATAATAACTTTAAAACATCAGTACTTAGCAATAATAATAATAATAATAATAATAATAATAATAATAATAATAATTTTATTAACAATACTCAAACTTAGGATAATTCCGCCACTTTTATTAAAGAGAATAAAGGTTCGAGTCTGACAATGTGGAGTTTCTGTTTATTCTAACATTGTCCATTCTGCTCTGTAATACTAAATATAACATTTATATTAGTATACCATTATATATAACACAGTTACAACAGTAGACCATTATATATAACACAGTTACAACAGTATACCATAAAACATTATTTACAGTAGTTCACCATGACAAAATTTGTATTAAAGAAAACTGGCGCACAAGTGACCGTTTTCTCTTATAAATATTACATTTAAGGGGCAACGCAGTTATTTTATGAGTATGACCTAAATACAGTTATCTTACCCTGGATGATAACTTCAGTGTTATCTTACCCTGGATGATAACTTCAGTGTTATCTTGCCTGGAGGATAACTTCAGTGTTATCTTACCCTGGAGGATAACTTCAGTGTTATCTTACCCTGGATGATAACTTCAGTGTTATCTTACCCTGGATGATAACTTCAGTGTTATCTTACCCTGGATGATAACTTCAGTGTTATCTTACCCTGGATGATAACTTCAGTGTTATCTTACCCTGGAGGATAACTTCAGTGTTATCTTACCCTGGATAACTTCAGTGTTATCTTACCCTGGAGGATAACTTCAGTGTTATCTTACCCTGGATGATAACTTCAGTGTTATCTTACCCTGGAGGATAACTTCAGTGTTATCTTACCCTGGAGGATAACTTCAGTGTTATCTTACCCTGGAGGATAACTTCAGTGTTATCTTACCCTGGATGATAACTTCAGTGTTATCTTACCCTGGATGATAACTTCAGTGTTATCTTACCCTGGATGATAACTTCAGTGTTATCTTACCCTGGATGATAACTTCAGTGTTATCTTACCCTGGATGATAACTTCAGTGTTATCTTACCCTGGATGATAACTTCAGTGTTATCTTACCCTGGATGATAACTTCAGTGTTATCTTACCCTGGATGATAACTTCAGTGTTATCTTACCCTGGATGATAACTTCAGTGTTATCTTACCCTGGATGATAACTTCAGTGTTATCTTACCCTGGATGATAACTTCAGTGTTATCTTACCCTGGATAACTTCAGTGTTATCTTACCCTGGATGATAACTTCAGTGTTATCTTACCCTGGATGATAACTTCAGTGTTATCTTACCCTGGAGGATAACTTCAGTGTTATCTTACCCAGGATGATAACTTCAGTGTTATCTTACCCTGGATAACTTCAGTGTTATCTTACCCTGGATGATAACTTCAGTGTTATCTTACCCTGGATAACTTCAGTGTTATCTTACCCTGGATGATAACTTCAGTGTTATCTTACCCTGGATAACTTCAGTGTTATCTTACCCTGGATGATAACTTCAGTGTTATCTTACCCTGGAGGATAACTTCAGTGTTATCTTGCCCTGGATGATAACTTCAGTGTTATCTTACCCTGGATGATAACTTCAGTGTTATCTTACCCAGGATAACTTCAGTGTTATCTTACCCTGGATGATAACTTCAGTGTTATCTTACCCTGGATAACTTCAGTGTTATCTTACCCTGGATGATAACTTCAGTGTTATCTTGCCCTGGATGATAACTTCAGTGTTATCTTACCCTGGAGGATAACTTCAGTGTTATCTTACCCTGGATGATAACTTCAGTGTTATCTTACCCTGGATAACTTCAGTGTTATCTTACCCTGGAGGATAACTTCAGTGTTATCTTACCCTGGATAACTTCAGTGTTATCTTACCCTGGATGATAACTTCAGTGTTATCTTACCCTGGATGATAACTTCAGTGTTATCTTACCCTGGATGATAACTTCAGTGTTATCTTACCCTGGATGATAACTTCAGTGTTATCTTACCCTGGATGATAACTTCAGTGTTATCTTACCCTGGATAACTTCAGTGTTATCTTACCCTGGAGGATAACTTCAGTGTTATCTTACCCTGGAGGATAACTTCAGTGTTATCTTACCCTGGATGATAACTTCAGTGTTATCTTACCCTGGAGGATAACTTCAGTGTTATCTTACCCTGGAGGATAACTTCAGTGTTATCTTACCCTGGATGATAACTTCAGTGTTATCTTGCCCTGGATGATAACTTCAGTGTTATCTTACCCTGGATGATAACTTCAGTGTTATCTTACCCTGGAGGATAACTTCAGTGTTATCTTACCCTGGAGGATAACTTCAGTGTTATCTTACCCTGGATGATAACTTCAGTGTTATCTTGCCCTGGATGATAACTTCAGTGTTATCTTACCCTGGATGATAACTTCAGTGTTATCTTACCCTGGAGGATAACTTCAGTGTTATCTTACCCTGGAGGATAACTTCAGTGTTATCTTACCCTGGATGATAACTTCAGTGTTATCTTGCCCTGGATGATAACTTCAGTGTTATCTTACCCTGGATGATAACTTCAGTGTTATCTTACCCTGGAGGATAACTTCAGTGTTATCTTACACTGGAGGATAACTTCAGTGTTATCTTACCCTGGATGATAACTTCAGTGTTATCTTGCCCTGGATGATAACTTCAGTGTTATCTTACCCTGGATGATAACTTCAGTGTTATCTTACCCTGGATGATAACTTCAGTGTTATCTTACCGTGGAGGATAACTTCAGTGTTATCTTACCCTGGATGATAACTTCAGTGTTATCTTACCCTGGAGGATAACTTCAGTGTTATCTTGCCCTGGATGATAACTTCAGTGTTATCTTACCCTGGATGATAACTTCAGTGTTATCTTACCCTGGATGATAACTTCAGTGTTATCTTACCCTGGATAACTTCAGTGTTATCTTACCCTGGATGATAACTTCAGTGTTATCTTACCCTGGAGGATAACTTCAGTGTTATCTTACCCTGGAAGATAACTTCAGTGTTATCTTGCCCTGGATGATAACTTCAGTCTTATCTTACCCTGGATGATAACTTCAGTGTTATCTTGCCCTGGATGATAACTTCAGTGTTATCTTACCCTGGAGGATAACTTCAGTGTTATCTTACCCTGGAGGATAACTTCAGTGTTATCTTACCCTGGATGATAACTTCAGTGTTATCTTACCCTGGAGGATAACTTCAGTGTTATCTTACCCTGGATGATAACTTCAGTGTTATCTTACCCTGGATGATAACTTCAGTGTTATCTTACCCTGGATGATAACTTCAGTGTTATCTTACCCTGGATGATAACTTCAGTGTTATCTTACCCTGGATAACTTCAGTGTTATCTTACCCTGGATGATAACTTCAGTGTTATCTTACCCTGGATGATAACTTCAGTGTTATCTTACCCTGGAGGATAACTTCAGTGTTATCTTACCCAGGATGATAACTTCAGTGTTATCTTACCCTGGATGATAACTTCAGTGTTATCTTACCCTGGAGGATAACTTCAGTGTTATCTTACCCTGGAGGATAACTTCAGTGTTATCTTACCCTGGATGATAACTTCAGTGTTATCTTACCCTGGATAACTTCAGTGTTATCTTACCCTGGATGATAACTTCAGTGTTATCTTACCCTGGAGGATAACTTCAGTGTTATCTTACCCAGGATGATAACTTCAGTGTTATCTTGCCCTGGATGATAACTTCAGTGTTATCTTACCCAGGATGATAACTTCAGTGTTATCTTACCCTGGATAACTTCAGTGTTATCTTACCCTGGATAACTTCAGTGTTATCTTACCCTGGAGGATAACTTCAGTGTTATCTTACCCAGGATGATAACTTCAGTGTTATCTTACCCAGGATGATAACTTCAGTGTTATCTTACCCTGGATGATAACTTCAGTGTTATCTTACCCAGGATGATAACTTCAGTGTCATCTTACCCAGGATGATAACTTGTGTTATCTTACCCTGGATGATAACTTCAGTGTTATCTTACCCTGGATGATAACTTCAGTGTTATCTTACCCTGGATGATAACTTCAGTGTTATCTTACCCTGGATGATAACTTCAGTGTTATCTTACCCTGGATAACTTCAGTGTTATCTTACCCTGGATAACTTCAGTGTTATCTTACCCTGGAGGATAACTTCAGTGTTATCTTACCCTGGATGATAACTTCAGTGTTATCTTACCCTGGATAACTTCAGTGTTATCTTACCCTGGATGATAACTTCAGTGTTATCTTACCCTGGATGATAACTTCAGTGTTATCTTACCCTGGATAACTTCAGTGTTATCTTACCCTGGATAACTTCAGTGTTATCTTACCCTGGATGATAACTTCAGTGTTATCTTGCCCTGGATGATAACTTCAGTGTTATCTTGCCCTGGATGATAACTTCAGTGTTATCTTACCCTGGATGATAACTTCAGTGTTATCTTACCCTGGATGATAACTTAAGTGTTATCTTGCCCTGGATGATAACTTCAGTGTTATCTTGCCCTGGATGATAACTTCAGTGTTATCTTACCCTGGATGATAACTTCAGTGTTATCTTACCCTGGATAACTTCAGTGTTATCTTACCCTGGATGATAACTTCAGTGTTATCTTACCCTGGATGATAACTTCAGTGTTATCTTACCCTGGATAACTTCAGTGTTATCTTACCCTGGATAACTTCAGTGTTATCTTACCCTGGATGATAACTTCAGTGTTATCTTACCCTGGATAACTTCAGTGTTATCTTACCCTGGATGATAACTTCAGTGTTATCTTACCCTGGATAACTTCAGTGTTATCTTACCCTGGAGGATAACTTCAGTGTTATCTTACCCTGGATGATAACTTCAGTGTTATCTTACCCTGGAGGATAACTTCAGTGTTATCTTACCCTGGATGATAACTTCAGTGTTATCTTACCCTGGATAACTTCAGTGTTATCTTACCCTGGATAACTTCAGTGTTATCTTACCCTGGATGATAACTTCAGTGTTATCTTACCCTGGATGATAACTTCAGTGTTATCTTACCCTGGATGATAACTTCAGTGTTATCTTACCCTGGATAACTTCAGTGTTATCTTACCCTGGATGATAACTTCAGTGTTATCTTACTCTGGAGGATAACTTCAGTGTTATCTTACCCTGGATGATAACTTCAGTGTTATCTTACCCTGGATAACTTCAGTGTTATCTTACCCTGGATGATAACTTCAGTGTTATCTTACCCTGGAGGATAACTTCAGTGTTATCTTACCCTGGATGATAACTTCAGTGTTATCTTGCCCTGGATGATAACTTCAGTGTTATCTTACCCTGGATGATAACTTCAGTGTTATCTTACCCTGGATGATAACTTCAGTGTTATCTTACCCTGGATGATAACTTCAGTGTTATCTTGCCCTGGATGATAACTTCAGTGTTATCTTACCCTGGATGATAACTTCAGTGTTATCTTACCCTGGAGGATAACTTCAGTGTTATCTTACCCTGGATGATAACTTCAGTGTTATCTTACCCTGGATGATAACTTCAGTGTTATCTTACACTGGAGGATAACTTCAGTGTTATCTTACCCTGGATGATAACTTCAGTGTTATCTTACCCTGGATGATAACTTCAGTGTTATCTTACCCTGGATGATAACTTCAGTGTTATCTTACCCTGGATGATAACTTCAGTGTTATCTTACCCTGGATGATAACTTCAGTGTTATCTTACCCTGGATGATAACTTCAGTGTTATCTTACCCTGGATGATAACTTCAGTGTTATCTTACCCTGGAGGATAACTTCAGTGTTATCTTACCCTGGAGGATAACTTCAGTGTTATCTTACCCTGGAGGATAACTTCAGTGTTATCTTACCCTGGAGGATAACTTCAGTGTTATCTTACCCTGGATGATAACTTCAGTGTTATCTTACCCTGGATGATAACTTCAGTGTTATCTTACCCTGGATGATAACTTCAGTGTTATCTTACCCTGGATGATAACTTCAGTGTTATCTTACCCTGGATGATAACTTCAGTGTCTTACCCTGGATGATAACTTCAGTGTTATCTTACCCTGGATGATAACTTCAGTGTTATCTTACCCTGGATGATAACTTCAGTGTTATCTTACCCTGGATGATAACTTCAGTGTTATCTTACCCTGGAGGATAACTTCAGTGTTATCTTGCCCTGGAGGATAACTTCAGTGTTATCTTACCCTGGAGGATAACTTCAGTGTTATCTTACCCTGGATGATAACTTCAGTGTTATCTTACCCTGGATGATAACTTCAGTGTTATCTTACCCTGGATGATAACTTCAGTGTTATCTTACCCTGGAGGATAACTTCAGTGTTATCTTGCCCTGGATGATAACTTCAGTGTTATGTTACCCTGGATGATAACTTCAGTGTTATCTTACCCTGGATGATAACTTCAGTGTTATCTTACCCTGGAGGATAACTTCAGTGTTATCTTGCCCTGGATGATAACTTCAGTGTTATCTTGCCCTGGATGATAACTTCAGTGTTATCTTACCCTGGAGGATAACTTCAGTGTTATCTTGCCCTGGATGATAACTTCAGTGTTATCTTACCCTGGAGGATAACTTCAGTGTTATCTTGCCCTGGATGATAACTTCAGTGTTATCTTGCCCTGGAGGATAACTTCAGTGTTATCTTGCCCTGGATGATAACTTCAGTGTTATCTTGCCCTGGAGGATAACTTCAGTGTTATCTTGCCCTGGATGATAACTTCAGTGTTATCTTGCCCTGGATGATAACTTCAGTGTTATCTTACCCTGGATGATAACTTCAGTGTTATCTTACCCTGGAGGATAACTTCAGTGTTATCTTGCCTAGAGGATAACTTCAGTGTTATCTTGCCCAGGAGGATAACTTCAGTGTTATCTTGCCTAGAGGATAACTTCAGTGTTATCTTACCCTGGATGATAACTTCAGTGTTATCTTACCCTGGATGATAACTTCAGTGTTATCTTACCCTGGAGGATAACTTCAGTGTTATCTTACCCTGGAGGATAACTTCAGTGTTATCTTGCCTAGAGGATAACTTCAGTGTTATCTTGCCTGGAGGATAACTTCAGTGTTATCTTGCCTGGAGAATAACTTCAGTGTTATCTTACCCTGGATGATAACTTCAGAATGTTATCCTACCCTGGAGGGTCTCGACCTTATCTGGAGTATACCTGCAGAGGGTTTCAGGGGTGAAGGCCCTCGATGCTCGGTCTCAGACCAGGCCTCATGGTGGATCAGGGCCTAATCAACCAGGCTGTTACTGCTGGCCGCACGTAAACTGACGAACGAACCACAGCCCGGTTGGTCAGGTCCTGACTTTAGGTGCCTGCCCAGTGTCTTCTTGAAGACAACCAGGGATCTTGAAGACAATCAGGGGTCTTGAAGACAACCAGGGATCTTGAAGACAACCAGGGGTCTTGAAGACAACCAGGGATCTTGAAGACAACCAGGGGTCTTGAAGACAACCAGGGATCTTGAAGACAACCAGGGGTCTTGAAGACAACCAGGGGTCTTGAAGACAACCAGGGATCTTGAAGACAACCAGGAGTCTTGAAGACAACCAGGGGTCTTGAAGACAACCAGGGGTCTTGAAGACAACCAGGGGTCTTGAAGACAACCAGGGGTCTTGAAGACAACCAGGGGTCTTGAAGACAACCAGGGGTCTTGAAGACAGCCAGGGGTCTTGAAGACAACCAGGGGTCTTGAAGACAACCAGGGGTCTTGAAGACAACCAGGAGTCTTGAAGACAACCAGGGATCTCGAAGACAACCAGGGGTCTTGAAGACAACCAGGGGTCTTGAAGACAACCAGGGATCTTGAAGACAGCCAGGGGTCTTGAAGACAACCAGGGGTCTTGAAGACAACCAGGGGTCTTGAAGACAACCAGGGATCTTGAAGACAACCAGGGGTCTTGAAGACAACCAGGGATCTTGAAGACAACTAGGGGTCTTGAAGGCAACCAGGGGTCTTGAAGACAACCAGGGGTTTTGAAGACAACCAGGGGTCTTGAAGACAACCAGGGGTCTTGAAGACAACTAGGGGTCTTGAAGACAACCAGGGGTCTTGAAGACAAACAGGGGTCTTGAAGACAACCAGGGTTCTTGAAGACAACCAAGGGTCTTGACAACCAGGGATCTTGAAGACAACCAGGGGTCTTGAAGACAACCAGGAGTCTTGAAGACAACCAGGGGTCTTGAAGACAACCACTGGTCTTGAAGGCAACCAGGGATATTGAAGACAACCAGGGATCTTGAAGACAACCAGGGGTCTTGAAGACAACCAGGGGTCTTGAAGACAACCAGGGATCTTGAAGGCAACTAGGGAGCTTGAAGACAACCAGGGATCTTGAAGACAACCAGGGGTCCTGAAGACAACCAGGGATCTTGAAGACAGCGAGGGGTCTTGAAGACAACGAGGGGTCTTGAAAACAACCAGGGATCTTGAAGACAACCAGGGGTCTTGAAGACAACCAGGGGTCTTGAAGACAACCAGGGGTCTTGAAGACAACCAGGGGTCTTGAAGACAACCAAGGGTCTTGAAGACAACCAGGGGTCTTGAAGACAACCAGGGGTCTTGAACACAACCAGGGGTCTTGAAGACAACCAGGGGTCTTGAAGACAACCACTGGTCTTGAAGACAACCAGGGGTCTTGAAGACAATCAGGGATCTTGAAGACAACCAGGGGTCTTGAAGACAACCACTGGTCTTGAAGACAACCAGGGGTCCTGAAGACAACCAGGGGTCTTGAAGACAGTCAGGGGTCTTGAAGACAACCAGGGATCTTGAAGGCAACCAGGGATCTTGAAGGCAACCAGGGATCTTGAAGACAACCAGGGGTCTTGAAGACAACCAGGAGTCTTGAAGACAACCAGGGGTCTTGAAGACAGTCAGGGGTCTTGAAGACAACCAGGGATTTTGAAGACAACCAGGGATCTTGAAGGCAACCAGGGATCTTGAAGACAACCAGGGGTCCTGAAGACAACCAGGGATCTTGAAGACAACCAGGGATCTTGAAGACAACCAGGGATCTTGAAGACAACCAGGGGTCTTGAAGACAACCAGGGATCTTGAAGACAACCAGGGATCTTGAAGGCAACCAGGGGTCTTGAAGACAACCAGGGGTCCTGAAGACAACCAGGGATCTTGAAGACAACCAGGGGTCTTGAAGACAACCAGGGGTCTTGAAGACAACCAGGGATCTTATAGGCAACCAGGGATCTTGAAGACAACCAGGGGTCTTGAAGACAACCAGGGATCTTGAAGACAACCAGGAGTCTTGAAGACAACCAGGAGTCTTGAAGACAACCACGGGTCTTGAAGACAACCAGGGATCTTGAAGACAACCAGGGGTCTTGAAGACAACCAGGGCTCTTGAAGACAACCAGGGTTCTTGAAGACAACCAGGGGTCTTGAAGACAACCAGGGGTCCTGAAGACAACCAGGGATCTTGAAGACAACCAGGGATCTTGAAGACAACCAGGGATCTTGAAGACAACCAGGGATCTTGAAGATAACCAGGGATCTTGAAGACAACCAGGGATCTTGAAGGCAACCAGGGGTCTTGAAGACAACCAGGGGTCCTGAAGACAACCAGGGATCTTGAAGACAACCAGGGGTCTTGAAGACAACCAGGGGTCTTGAAGACAACCAGGGATCTTATAGGCAACCAGGGATCTTGAAGACAACCAGGGGTCTTGAAGACAACCAGGGATCTTGAAGACAACCAGGGATCTTGAAGACAACCAGGGATCTTGAAGACAACCAGGGGTCTTGAAGACAACCAGGGATATTGAAGACAACCAGGGATCTTGAAGACAACCAGGGGTCTTGAAGACAACCAGGGGTCTTGAAGACAACCAGGGATCTTGAAGGCAACCAGGGAGCTTGAAGACAACCAGGGATCTTGAAGACAACCAGGGGTCTTGAAGACAACCAGGGGTCTTGAAGACAACCAGGGGTCTTGAAGACAACCAGGGGTCTTGAAGGCAACCAGGGATCTTGAAGGCAACCAGGGGTCTTGAAGACAACCAGGGGTCTTGAAGACAACCAGGGTTCTTGAAGACAGCCAGGGGTCTTGAAGACAACCAGGGATCTTGAAGACAACCAGGGGTCTTGAAGACAACCAGGGATCTTGAAGACAACCAGGGGTCTTGAAGACAACCAGGGATCTTGAAGACAACCAGGGGTCTTGAAGGCAACCAGGGATCTTAAAGACAACCAGGGGTCCTGAAGACAACCAGGGATCTTGAAGGCAACCAGGGATCTTTAAGACATCCAGGGGTCCTCTCAAGACGGCCACCCGGGTATTACTCCCCAACACTACCTCTCAAGACGGCCAACCGGGTATTACTCCCCAACACTACCTCTCAAGACGGCCAACCGGGTATTACTCCCCATCACTACCTCTCAAGACGGCCACCCGGGTATTACTCCCCAACACTACCTCTCAAGACGGCCAACCGGGTATTACTCCCTAACACTACCTCTCAAGACGGCCAACCGGGTATTACTCCCCAACACTACCTCTCAAGACGGCCACCTGGGTATTACTCCCCAACACTACCTCTCAAGACGGCCAACCGGGTATTACTCCCCAACACTACCTCTCAAGACGGCCACCCGGGTATTACTCCCCAACACTACCTCTCAAGACGGCCAACCGGGTATTACTCCCCAACACTACCTCTCAAGACGGCCAACCGGGTATTACTCCCCAACACTACCTCTCAAGACGGCCAACCGGGTATTACTCCCCAACACTACCTCTCAAGACGGCCACCTGGGTATTACTCCCCAACACTACCTCTCAAGACGGCCAACCGGGTATTACTCCCCAACACTACCTCTCAAGACGGCCACCTGGGTATTACTCCCCAACACTACCTCTCAAGACGGCCACCTGGGTATTACTCCCCAACACTACCTCTCAAGACGGCCACCTGGGTATTACTCCCCAACACTACCTCTCAAGACGGCCACCTGGGTATTACTCCCCAACACTACCTCTCAAGACGGCCACCTGGGTATTACTCCCCAACACTACCTCTCAAGACGGCCACCTGGGTATTACTCCCCAACACTACCTCTCAAGACGGCCACCTGGGTATTACTCCCCAACACTACCTCTCAAGACGGCCACCTGTGTATTACTCCCCAACACTACCTCTCAAGACGGCCACCTGGGTATTTCTCCCCAACACTACCTCTCAAGACGGCCACCTGGGTATTACTCCCCAACACTACCTCTCAAGACGGCCACCCGGGTATTACTCCCCAACACTACCTCTCAAGACGGCCACCTGGGTATTACTCCCCAACACTACCTCTCAAGACGGCCACCTGGGTATTACTCCCCAACACTACCTCTCAAGACGGCCACCTGTGTATTACTCCCCAACACTACCTCTCAAGACGGCCAACCGGGTATTACTCCCCAACACTACCTCTCAAGACGGTCACCTGGGTATTACTCCCCAACATTACCTCTCAAGACGGCCACCCGGGTATTACTCCCCATGCAGTTTACCTTTTATGACCTCTCCCCTGGGGTCAAAGAGAGAGCCGATACCAGCAGTCAACCCCCCCCCCCACACTCTGGTCTCCAACACTCCCACCTTGCCATGTACACAACCCCTCTCCTCCCACTCTGGTCTCCAACACTCCCACCCTGCCATGTACACAACCCCTCTCCTCCCCCTCTGGTCTCCAACACTCCCACCTTGCCATGTACACAACCCCTCTCCTCCCACTCTGGTCTCCAACACTCCCACCTTGCCATGTACACAACCCCTCTCCTCCCACTCTGGTCTCCAACACTCCCACCTTGCCATGTACACAACCCCTCTCCTCCCACTCTGGTCTCCAACACTCCCACCTTGCCATGTACACAACCCCTCTCCTCCCACTCTACTCTCCAACACTCCCACCTTGCCATGTACACAACCCCTCTCCTCCCACTCGGAAACACTTGCCTCCTCACAAGTTTGCTAAACTACCATCAGTATGTCATAATTAAGGCTGGACTGAAACAAGTCACCTTGACTGACTTTCTACTATCATCCTGGTGGGTAAAACTGACACACATGTTAAATTACGTATGATAACTGTGTGTACCTTAATAAACAATATTTACACTAGTGCCCCCTGACGAGTGTTATTAGGGGGAACTATAAGAGGTTAATTGTCTGTTTTCTTCTGCTAGTTTAAGGTGGACTGTGGTAAAGTTAATCTGGTACACTACTTAATATGTGCCCGGTATTGTAGGTATGCTTGTAGCAGTTGTTGGTGGGTTGAGGTGCTTGTGTCTTGGGTGGTGGTGGTGGTGGTGGTGGTGGTGGTGGTGGTGGTGGTGGTGGTGGTGGTGGTGGTGGTGGTGGTGGTGGTGGTGGTGGCGACGGCGGCGGCGGCGGCGGCGGCGGCGGCGGCGGCGGCGGCGGCGGCGGCGGCGTCGGCGGCGGCGTCGGCGGCGGCGGCGGCGGCGGCGGCGGCGGCGGCGGCGGCGGCGGCGGCGGCGGCGGCGGCAGCAGCAGCAGCAGCAGCAGCAGCAGCAGCAGCAGCAGCAGCAGCAGCAGCAGCAGCAGCAGCAGCAGCAAAAGATGGAAGAATAATGGCGTCAGGCACCATGTTTACCAGGAAAGGATGGGGGACGTGTGGAACAGAGAAGGGAGGGGGACGTGTGGAACAGAGAAGGGAGGGGGACGTGTGGAACAGAGAAGGGAGGGGGGGGGACGTGTGGACGTGTGGAACAGAGAAGGGAGGGGGACGTGTGGAACAGAGAAGGGAGGGGGACGTGTGGAACAGAGAAGGGAGGGGGACGTGTGGAACAGAGAAGGGAGGGGGACGTGTGGAACAGAGAAGGGAGGGGGACGTGTGGAACAGAGAAGGGAGGGGGACGTGTGGAACAGAGAAGGGAGGGGGACGTGTGGAACAGAGAAGGGAGGGGGACGTGTGGAACAGAGAAGGGAGGGGGACGTGTGGAACAGAGAAGGGAGGGGGACGTGTGGAACAGAGAAGGGAGGGGGACGTGTGGAACAGAGAAGGGAGGGGGACGTGTGGAACAGAGAAGGGAGGGGGACGTGTGGAACAGAGAAGGGAGGGGGACGTGTGGAACAGAGAAGGGAGGGGGACGTGTGGAACAGAGAAGGGAGGGGGACGTGTGGAACAGAGAAGGGAGGGGGACGTGTGGAACAGAGAAGGGAGGGGGACGTGTGGAACAGAGAAGGGAGGGGGGACGTGTGGAACAGAGAAGGGAGGGGGACGTGTGGAACAGAGAAGGGAGGGGGACGTGTGGAACAGAGAAGGGAGGGGGACGTGTGGAACAGAGAAGGGAGGGGGACGTGTGGAACAGAGAAGGGAGGGGGACGTGTGGAACAGAGAAGGGAGGGGGACGTGTGGAACAGAGAAGGGAGGGGGACGTGTGGAACAGAGAAGGGAGGGGGACGTGTGGAATAGAGAAGGGAGGGGGACGTGTGGAACAGAGAAGGGTGTGGGACGTGTGGAACAGAGAAGGGAGGGGGACTTGTGGAACAGAGAAGGGAGGGGGACGTGTGGAACAGAGAAGGGAGGGGGACGTGTGGAACAGAGAAGGGAGGGGGACGTGTGGAACAGAGAAGGGAGTGGGACGTGTGGAACAGAGAAGGGAGGGGGACGTGTGGAACAGAGAAGGGAGGGGGACGTGTGGAACAGAGAAGGGAGGGGGACTTGTGGAACAGAGAAGGGAGGGGGACGTGTGGAACAGAGAATGGAGTGGGACGTGTGGAACAGAGAAGGGAGTGGGACGTGTGGAACAGAGAAGGGAGGGGGACGTGTGGAACAGAGAAGGGAGGGGGATGTGAAGGATAGATGGATAGGTAGAGGAGAGGGAAGAATAGTGACCACACTTGGGTTAGCAGAGAATCAATAATCATTTAGGGTATGTGATGCCCCGCCCAGCACATGTTGGTATACACCCACATGTGGCAGTACGTGGGAGTACATGGGAGTATATGAGAGTACACAGCAGTACGTGGGAGTACATGGGAGTATATGAGAGCATATGACAGTATATGAGAGTATATGCCAGTACATGGGAGTATATGACAGTACATGGGAGTATATGACAGTCATGGGAGTATATAACAGTACATGGGAGTATATGACAGTACATGGGAGTATATGACAGTACATGGGAGTATATGACAGTACATGGGAGTATATAACAGTACATGGGAGTATATGACAGTACATGGGAGTATATGACAGTACATGGGAGTATATGACAGTACATGGGAGTATATGACAGTACATGGGAGTATATGACAGTACATGGGAGTATATGACAGTACATGGGAGTATATAACAGTACATGGGAGTATATGACAGTACATGGGAGTATATGACAGTACATGGGAGTATATGACAGTACATGGGAGTATATGACAGTACATGGGAGTATATGACAGTACATGGGAGTATATGACAGTACATGGGAGTATATGACAGTACATGGGAGTATATAACAGTACATGGGAGTATATGACAGTACATGGGAGTATATGACAGTACATGGGAGTATATGACAGTACATGGGAGTATATGACAGTACATGGGAGTATATGACAGTACATGGGAGTATATGACAGTACATGGGAGTATATGACAGTCATGGGAGTATATGACAGTACATGGGAGTATATGACAGTACATGGGAGTATATGACAGTACATGGGAGTATATGACAGTACATGGGAGTATATGACAGTACATGGGAGTATATGACAGTCATGGGAGTATATGACAGTACATGGGAGTATATGACAGTACATGGGAGTATATAACAGTACATGGGAGTATATAACAGTACATGGGAGTATATGACAGTACATGGGAGTATATGACAGTACATGGGAGTATATGACAGTACATGGGAGTATATGACAGTACATGGGAGTATATGACAGTACATGGGAGTATATGACAGTACATGGGAGTATATGACAGTACATGGGAGTATATGACAGTACATGGGAGTATATGACAGTACATGGGAGTATATGACAGTCATGGGAGTATATGACAGTACATGGGAGTATATGACAGTACATGGGAGTATATGACAGTACATGGGAGTATATGACAGTACATGGGAGTATATGACAGTACATGGGAGTATATGACAGTACATGGGAGTATATGACAGTACATGGGAGTATATGACAGTACATGGGAGTATATGACAGTACATGGGAGTATATGACAGTACATGGGAGTATATGACAGTCCATGGGAGTATATGACAGTACATGGGAGTATATGACAGTACATGGGAGTATATGACAGTACATGGGAGTATATGACAGTACATGGGAGTATATGACAGTACATGGGAGTATATGACAGTACATGGGAGTATATGACAGTACATGGGAAAGACAGATCTAGGAAGATGTGAGGATCTTACAGATTTACAAGCCAGGATGTGAGGATCTTACAGATTTACAAGCTAGGATGTGAGGATCTTACAGATTTACAAGCTAGGATGTGAGGATCTTACAGATTTACAAGCTAGGATGTGAGGATCTTAAAGATATACAAGCTAGGATGTGAGGATCTTACAGATTTACAAGCTAGGATGTGAGGATCTTACAGATTTACAAGCTAGGATGTGAGGATCTTACAGATTTACAAGCCAGGATGTGAGGATCTTACAGATTTACAAGCCAGGATGTGAGGATCTTACAGATTTACAAGCTAGGATGTGAGGATCTTACAGATTTACAAGCTAGGATGTGAGGATCTTACAGATTTACAAGCCAGGATGTGAGGATCTTACAGATTTACAAGCCAGGATGTGAGGATCTTACAGATTTACAAGCTAGGATGTGAGGATCTTACAGATTTACAAGCCAGGATGTGAGGATCTTACAGATTTACAAGCCAGGATGTGAGGATCTTACAGATTTACAAGCTAGGATGTGAGGATCTTACAGATTTACAAGCCAGGATGTGAGGATCTTACAGATTTACAAGCTAGGATGTGAGGATCTTACAGATTTACAAGCTAGGATGTGAGGATCTTACAGATTTACAAGCTAGGATGTGAGGATCTTACAGATTTACAAGCTAGGATGTGAGGATCTTACAGATTTACAAGCCAGGATGTGAGGATCTTACAGATTTACAAGCCAGGATGTGAGGATCTTACAGATTTACAAGCCAGGATGTGAGGATCTTACAGATTTACAAGCCAGGATGTGAGGATCTTACAGATTTACAAGCTAGGATGTGAGGATCTTACAGATTTACAAGCCAGGATGTGAGGATCTTACAGATTTACAAGCCAGGATGTGAGGATCTTACAGATTTACAAGCTAGGATGTGAGGATCTTACAGATTTACAAGCCAGGATGTGAGGATCTTACAGATTTACAAGCCAGGATGTGAGGATCTTACAGATTTACAAGCTAGGATGTGAGGATCTTACAGATTTACAAGCCAGGATGTGAGGATCTTACAGATTTACAAGCCAGGATGTGAGGATCTTACAGATTTACAAGCTAGGATGTGAGGATCTTACAGATTTACAAGCCAGGATGTGAGGATCTTACAGATTTACAAGCCAGGATGTGAGGATCTTACAGATTTACAAGCCAGGATGTGAGGATCTTACAGATTTACAAGCTAGGATGTGAGGATCTTACAGATTTACAAGCCAGGATGTGAGGATCTTACAGATTTACAAGCCAGGATGTGAGGATCTTACAGATTTACAAGAGGATCTTACAGATTTACAAGCCAGGATGTGAGGATCTTTACAGATTTACAAGCTAGGATGTGAGGATCTTACAGATTTACAAGCCAGGATGTGAGGATCTTACAGATTTACAAGCCAGGATGTGAGGATCTTACAGATTTACAAGCTAGGATGTGAGGATCTTACAGATTTACAAGCCAGGATGTGAGGATCTTACAGATTTACAAGCTAGGATGTGAGGATCTTACAGATTTACAAGCTAGGATGTGAGGATCTTACAGATTTACAAGCTAGGATGTGAGGATCTTACAGATTTACAAGCTAGGATGTGAGGATCTTACAGATTTACAAGCCAGGATGTGAGGATCTTACAGATTTACAAGCTAGGATGTGAGGATCTTACAGATTTACAAGCTAGGATGTGAGGATCTTACAGATTTACAAGCTAGGATGTGAGGATCTTACAGATTTACAAGCTAGGATGTGAGGATCTTACAGATTTACAAGCCAGGATGTGAGGATCTTACAGATTTACAAGCCAGGATGTGAGGATCTTACAGATTTACAAGCCAGGATGTGAGGATCTTACAGATTTACAAGCCAGGATGTGAGGATCTTACAGATTTACAAGCTAGGATGTGAGGATCTTACAGATTTACAAGCCAGGATGTGAGGATCTTACAGATTTACAAGCTAGGATGTGAGGATCTTACAGATTTACAAGCTAGGATGTGAGGATCTTACAGATTTACAAGCTAGGATGTGAGGATCTTACAGATTTACAAGCCAGGATGTGAGGATCTTACAGATTTACAAGCCAGGATGTGAGGATCTTACAGATTTACAAGCTAGGATGTGAGGATCTTACAGATTTACAAGCCAGGATGTGAGGATCTTACAGATTTACAAGCCAGGATGTGAGGATCTTACAGATTTACAAGCTAGGATGTGAGGATCTTACAGATTTACAAGCTAGGATGTGAGGATCTTACAGATTTACAAGCCAGGATGTGAGGATCTTACAGATTTACAAGCTAGGATGTGAGGATCTTACAGATTTACAAGCCAGGATGTGAGGATCTTACAGATTTACAAGCTAGGATGTGAGGATCTTACAGATTTACAAGCCAGGATGTGAGGATCTTACAGATTTACAAGCCAGGATGTGAGGATCTTACAGATTTACAAGCTAGGATGTGAGGATCTTACAGATTTACAAGCTAGGATGTGAGGATCTTACAGATTTACAAGCCAGGATGTGAGGATCTTACAGATTTACAAGCCAGGATGTGAGGATCTTACAGATTTACAAGCTAGGATGTGAGGATCTTACAGATTTACAAGCTATGATGTGAGGATCTTACAGATTTACAAGCCAGGATGTGAGGATCTTACAGATTTACAAGCTAGGATGTGAGGATCTTACAGATTTACAAGCCAGGATGTGAGGATCTTACAGATTTACAAGCTAGGATGTGAGGATCTTACAGATTTACAAGCCAGGATGTGAGGATCTTACAGATTTACAAGCCAGGATGTGACGATCTTACAGATTTACAAGCTAGGATGTGAGGATCTTACAGATTTACAAGCCAGGATGTGAGGATCTTACAGATTTACAAGCTAGGATGTGAGGATCTTACAGATTTACAAGCTAGGATGTGAGGATCTTACAGATTTACAAGCTAGGATGTGAGGATCTTAGATTTACAAGCTAGGATGTGAGGATCTTACAGATTTACAAGCCAGGATGTGAGGATCTTACAGATTTACAAGCCAGGATGTGAGGATCTTACAGATTTACAAGCTAGGATGTGAGGATCTTACAGATTTACAAGCAAGGATGTGAGGATCTTACAGATTTACAAGCTAGGATGTGAGGATCTTACAGATTTACAAGCTAGGATGTGAGGATCTTACAGATTTACAAGCTAGGATGTGAGGATCTTAGATTTACAAGCTAGGATGTGAGGATCTTACAGATTTACAAGCCAGGATGTGAGGATCTTACAACAAAAATCTTACCGTATCTAGAGTATCGTCTCCTGGGAGGCGCGTAGGTATGCGCAGGAGGCGTGGTACTGCGCCCCCGACTAGCGGACTTGAACGCTTTCCGCGACCGTGAGCGCACCGGAGAGGTGGGCGGTGCGGTGCGGATGAGCCCGCGGTAAAGCGGTGGGGTGGTGGAAGATGCACGTATGGCGTCGGCTGTCGGAGGCGTCGTACGCCACCAGGGATCGTACAACTCTCTCTCGTGGCTCCAGAACGACGCTGTGGAGGCGGACGATAGCGTGTCGTCCGCCGGCTCCTCTTCAGCTTCGGAGATATCCGGCAGTAATGGACCGCGGTACATGGCCCGCTCGGCCAGCTTGGCGGTACGTACCGCTGGTGATGCGCGGCGTACCGCTAGTGGGACGCGGCGCAAGTGAGGGCATCACTGCGCAGCCCACCGCTACACCGCAACCAACTGCCTGATAGATCAGGCCGGTAACAGGACGCCTGGTCAGGAACCAGACAACGGTGGTAATGAACTAAGGAACAGGTCAACAGGAAGCCTGGTCAGGGACCAGACAACAGTATTGATAAAGGAACAGGTCAACAAGGCCTCCCTAAAACAGGTCACGAGGGGAGCCTGGTTATAGACCAGGCCACGAGGCAGAGCGGGGAGGAGGGGTCAGGGGGGGGCGCTGACCCTGGTAACAACACAGAGGTACACAACAGGTATTACACCTCAACTTCCCGTACAGTGCTCATTAACGTTCAAGTCGCGTCCGGAACATCCAGTTAACACTCATAGTTAACTCAAAATAAAACTGGTTTTGGCTTCACACTTCCAAGTTCCACACAGATGTGAGCAGATTTTTCCTATATGTGTCATGTTTTATCGTCTTCTTCCAAAATATTTCGATGCTTCACATATTTCCGAGGTATTTCTTGCCATGTTTTCCATATTTTATTGTTTATTTCCTAAAGAATTCAACTTTTCACATAACTTCGAGGCCTCTCTCGCTACATTTGTCATATTCTATCATTGATTTCAAAAACATTTTGACGTTTCACGACTGTCTGAGGTATTTCTTGATGTATATGTCATATTTCATTATCAATTTCAAAAATATTTTAGAGTGGTTTAAGACATTTCTGACAAATTATCATAATTTTTCAACAATATCCACATATCTGGTGGGTTCTGAGATACAATTTCACCAACAATAAATCAAATACTTGATGTTATTTGTTTACAAATACAAATCATCAAAATTGTAAATCAAATCTCTTCCATAACCTGAGTTTTCACAGAGAAATTGAGCAAGATATTAATATATTAAATGAAATGGATGACCCATGGGGGTTTAGTGCTAACTTGCTTTTTTTAGTATAACGAAAGGAAATATCACACACACAATACCAGCAAGTGTACCTCGACCACAACAGAACAAGAAAAGAATGAAACTGAGAGTGTACAAAGATGCAAGTGGCATCAAGACAGGCAGGGGCACCCAGAGTCAAGAGACCCAATAGACAAAACCACTCACAGAACAACCTTAATTCCCCCCCCCCACAACTAAACTGCACTCTGAATTCACAGTCCCCCAGAACAAACCCCACCTTCACAGCAGCCTCCCATAGTATCCTGCCAGGTCTCCCATTCTGCCAACTCCCCATAAACCACCCAGAATACAGTATGGGGAAAAAGCTGAAGATATGGTACACCAATACAGATGGAATAACAAATAATTGCGAGGAATGGCACAAAAGAATCATGGAGGAATCCCTAGACATCATAGTATTCACAGTAACCAAGCTCACAATTTTTTCAATTGGATATCAGATTCTAAGGAGAGAGAGAGAGAGGGAATAGAGGGGGAGGAGGAGTCGCACTGCTCATTAAAAACTAGTGGAGACTTCAGGAGTTGGAAGAAATGGACAGACAGGAAGCAAGGGACTACATAATAAGAACACTTCAGACTGGGGGTTCCAAGGTGGTGATCACAGTGATGTACAACCCACCACAGAATACCAGGAAGCCAAGAGTACAATAAGAGCAACAGAGTAATCGTTGATACATTAGCTGAGGTGACCAGAAGGAACATGGTTAGGGTAAAGTTGTTAGTTGTGGGGGATTTCGATCATAAGGAAATTGACTGGAAAAATCTGGAGCCACATGGGTGACCAGAAACATGGAGGGGTAAGATGGAGGCAGTACTGGAAAGCCTCATTCATGAACATGTTAGGAACACTACCAGAGAGAGAGGATGAACCAGCAAGGCTGAACCTAGTATTCACCATGAGTAATTCAGACATTAGGGATATGTATATATGAAAGGCCTCTCGAAGTTAGTGATCACGTGGTCCTGAGCATCAAATACATTGTAGAGTTAACTGTGGAGAATGAAACAGCATGATAAGGATGGGAGAAGCCAAACTACAAAATAGGGGATTGTACAGGTATGAGGCAATTCCTGCATGAGATACATTGGAGAAGAAAACTGGAGGGAGAGACAGTAAAGGATATGATGGAGCACATGACCACAGAGTGCAAGGAAGCAGAGAAGTTCGTACCCAAGGACAAGAGAAACAATGAGGAGCCCAGAACAAGTCCTTGATACACCTGAAGGTGTAGAGAGGGCAAAGCTAAGGGCGTAAGATCATGGAAAAAGTAAAGACGACGAAGAACCCTCAAAACTAAGGAGATGAGTCGAAGAGCCAGAAACGAATATGCATGGATAAGGAGGCCCAGCAGCAATACGAGATTGATATAGCATCAAAAGCCAAATCTGAACCAAAGCTGTTGTACAGCCACATCAGGAGGAAAGCAACAGTCAAAAACCACGGAATCACGTTGAGGAAGGAAGGAGGAAAGATCACAAGAAATGACTAAGAAGTATGTGAGAAGGTCAAAACAAGATTTTGGGAGGTATTTGCAATTGACACAGAAATGCTTCCAGCAAACCAGGATGACAGGGTGCACCAACTAGTGCTGGATACACTACACACAACTGGGGTGGTGAAGAGGCTAAGTGAGCTATATGCCTCAAAGGCGGTGGGCCTACACATCTCTCCATGGATCCTCAGAGAGAAAGAGAGAGAAGTGCTGTGTGTGCCACTAACAACAATCTTCAACACATCTGTGATGTTACTGATTCAATATCACTCATTCATGGTTACAATAATATAAAATACTGCTCATGGAGGCTAGTACACCAAACAGGGAGCAGAATGAAATGAGCTAAGAGGCGCCCACACCATCGTATGTCCTCGGATCACGGTACAACACCTAGTTCTGTTGAGTTCATGATTCTTGTAGGATTGCGTGGTCCTGTGGGTTAGAGCATCATGCCTGATTTTCACTCACCATGGGGTGGGCCAAAACGACACGGGTTCGAATCCTCAGCTAGTTGCAGTGTTGTTAATACACACACACACACACATACACACATACACACACACACACATACACAAACACACACACACACACACACACACACACACACACACACACAAGCAGGAGTTCCGGAGTGTGTACCTCGACCGAGACAGAACACAGGACGAAAGGAAGACAATGAAAGAGAGAGTTCAAAAACGAAAGGAGAAATGGGAGGAAATGAAAAAGGAGAGCAGAATGACCCAGGATCAAATGGAAGGACAAGCGCACCCCCCAGAAACACCTGCAGAAGGACTCCAGCCACGACACCCCCAAGGCAACTGAACAATCCAAACCAACCATCACACACCGATCCCTCTGTTTCCACCCCCCGCACCACAGTTACAGTATTAGAACAGAAGTTGAAGGTTTGGTACACAAATGCAGATGGATTAACGAATAAACATGAGGAATGGCAAGAAAGAATCAATGAGAAGTCCCCAGACATCATAGCAGTTACAGAAACAAAACTCATGGAGACAATAACAGATGCAATCTTCCCACCAGGATACCAGATCATGAGGAAAGATAGAAGGGGCAGGGGGGGAGGTGGGGTTGCTCTGCTCGTAAAAAACAGATGGAAATTCGAGAAAATGGAAGGAATAGATGAGACGGGAGAAAGAGACTACATAGCAGGTACACTTCAGTCTGGGGAACACAAAGTGGTCATTGCAGTGATGTATAATCCACCACAGAACTGCAGGAGGCCAAGAGAGGAATATGAAGAGAGCAACAGAGCAATGGTGGACACACTTGCTGAGGTGGCAAGAAGAGCTCACTCCAGCAGAGCAAAGTTGCTGGTTATGGGGGATTTCAACCACAGGGAGATTGACTGGGAAAACCTGGAGCCACATGGGGGTCCCGAAACATGGAGAGCCAGGATGTTGGACGTGGTGCTGGAAAACCTCATGCACCAACATGTTAAGGACACTACCAGAGTGAGAGGGGACGATGAACCAGCAAGATTGGACCTTGTGTTCACCCTGGGCAGCTCAGACATTGAGGACATCAAGTATGAGAGTCCCCTAGGAGCTAGCAACCACGTGGTTCTGTGCTTTGAATACATAGTAGAGCTGCAAGTGGAGAGAATAACAGGAGTAGAATGGGAAAAGCCTGACTATAAAAGAGGGGACTACATAGGGTTGAAGAACTTCCTGCGGGAGGTCCAGTGGGACAGAGAACTGGCAGGAAAGCCAGTAAATGAAATGATGGAATATGTAGCAACAAAATGCAAGGAGGCAGTGGAAAGGTTCATTCCCAAGGGCAACAGTAACAACGGGAAGACCAGAACAAGCCCCTGGTTCACCCGACGGTGTAAGGAGGCAAAAACAAAGTGCAATAGAGAATGGAAAAAGTACAGAAGGCAGAGAACACACGAAAATAGGGAGATCAGTCGCAGAGCCAGGAATGAGTACGCACAGGTAAGGAGGGAGGCCCAGCGACAGTATGAAAATGACATAGCATCGAGAATCAAGACAGACCCGAAACTGTTGTATAGCCACATCAGGAGGAAGACAACAGTCAAAGACCAGGTGATCAGATTAAGGACAGAAGGTGGAGAACTCACAAGAAATGATCAGGAGGTATGTGAGGAGCTGAACAGGAGATTTAAGGAAGTTTTTACAGTAGAGACAGGAAGGGCTGTGGGAAGACAGAACAGAAGGGAACATCAAGAGGGAATATACCAACAAGTGTTGGATGACATACGAACAACTGAGGAGGAGGTGAAGAAGCTCTTAAGTGACCTTGACACCTCAAAGGCGATGGGACCGGACAACATCTCCCCATGGGTCCTTAGAGAAGGAGCAGAGATGCTGTGTGTGCCTCTAACCACAATCTTCAACACATCCCTTGAAACTGGGCAACTACCTGAGAAATGGAAGACAGCTAATGTAGTCCCCATATTTAAGAAAGGAAACAGAAACGAGGCACTAAACTACAGACCTGTGTCTCTGACATGTATTGTGTGCAAAGTCATGGAGAAGATTATCAGGAGGAGAGTGGTCGAACACCTGGAAAGGAACAACATTATAAATGAAAACCAGCATGGGTTCATGGAAGGCAAATCTTGTATCACAAACCTCCTGGAGTTTTATGACAAGGTAACAGAAGTAAGACATGAGAGAGAGGGTTGGGTAGATTGCGTTTTCCTAGACTGCAGGAAGGCCTTTGACACAGTTCCCCACAAGAGATTAGTGCAGAAGCTGGAGGATCAGGCACACGTAAAAGGAAGGGCACTGCAATGGATAAGGGAATACCTGACAGGGAGGCAGCAACGAGTCATGGTACGTGAAGAGGTATCACAGTGGGCGCCTGTTACGAGCGGGGTCCCACAGGGGTCAGTTCTAGGACCAGTGCTATTTTTGATATATGTGAACGACATGATGGAAGGAATAGACTCTGAAGTGTCCCTGTTCGCAGATGACGTGAAGTTGATGAGAAGAATTAAATCGGACGAGGATGAGGCAGGACTGCAAAGAGACCTGGAGAGGCTGGACATGTGGTCCAGTAACTGGCTTCTCGAATTCAATCCAGCCAAATGCAAAGTCATGAAGATTGGGGAGGGGCAAAGAAGACCGCAGACAGAGTATAGGCTAGGTGGACAAAGACTACAGACCTCACTCAGGGAGAAAGACCTTGGGGTGACCATAACACCGAGCACATCACCGGAGGCACACATCAACCAAATAACCGCTGCAGCATACGGGCGCCTGGCAAACCTGAGATTAGCGTTCCGATACCTTAATAAGGAATCGTTCAAGACACTGTACACTGTGTATGTTAGGCCCATACTGGAGTATGCAGCACCAGTCTGGAACCCACACCTGGTCAAGCACGTCAAGAAGTTAGAGAAAGTACAAAGGTTTGCAACAAGGCTAGTCCCAGAGCTCAAGGGAATTTCGTACGAGGAAAGGTTAAGGGAAATCGGACTGACGACACTGGAGGACAGAAGGGTCAGGGGAGACATGATAACGACATACAAGATACTGCGGGGAATAGACAAGGTGGACAGAGATAGGATGTTCCAGAGAGGGGACACAGAGACAAGGGGTCACAACTGGAAGCTGAAGACTCAGACGAGTCACAGGGACGTTAGGAAGTATTTCTTCAGTCATAGAGTTGTCAGCAAGTGGAATAGCCTAGCAAGTGAAGTAGTGGAGGCAGGAACCATACATAGTTTTAAGAAGAGGTATGACAAAGCTCAGGAAGCAGAGAGAGAGAGGATCCAGTAGCGATCAGTGAAGAGGCGGGGCCAGGAGCTGAGTC
Source organism: Cherax quadricarinatus (assembly GCF_038502225.1). Lineage (NCBI taxonomy): Eukaryota > Metazoa > Arthropoda > Malacostraca > Decapoda > Parastacidae > Cherax > Cherax quadricarinatus. The sequence continues at coordinate 46,200 of NW_027195462.1, read as the reverse complement.
TCGACCCCTGCAACCACAATTAGGTGAGTACAATTAGGTGAGTACACACACACACACAATATATATATATATATATATATATATATATATATATATATATATATATATATATATATATATATATATATATATATATATATATATATATATAAATATAATACGTGATAATTATGAAGCCATGCGAGTATGATGGAGGTAGCAGTAGTACTGTTGAAGGTAATGTACCACTAATGGTGGTGGTGGTGGTGGTGCAGGTAATGCACCACCAGTAGTGGTGGTGGTGCATGGTATCCCACCACCACCACCACCATCTTTGCTGCAGTTGAGGGATACAACAAACTGGCGGGTGTCGTGACAAGGCTTGTGACCACACCCTAACACTGCCACCAGCAGTCTTCCACCACACTGCCACCACCAGTCTTCCACCACACTGCCACCACCAGTCTTCCACCACACTGCCACCACCAGTCTTCCACCACACTGCCACCACCAGTCTTCCACCACACTGCCACTCTTCCACCACACTGCCACCACCAGTCTTCCACCACACTGCCACCACCAGTCTTCCTCCACACTGCCAGTCTTCCACCACACTGCCACCACCAGTCTTCCACCACACTGCCACTCTTCCACCACACTGCCACCACCAGTCTTTAACCACACTGCCACCACCAGTCTTCCACCACACTGCCACCACCAGTCTTCCACCACACTGCCACCACCAGTCTTCCACCACACTGCCACTCTTCCACCACACTGCCACCACCAGTCTTCCACCACACTGCCACCACCAGTCTTCCTCCACACTGCCAGTCTTCCACCACACTGCCACCACCAGTCTTCCACCACACTGCCACTCTTCCACCACACTGCCACCACCAGTCTTCCACCACACTGCCACCACCAGTCTTCCACCACACTGCCACCACCAGTCTTCCACCACTCTCCAGTCTTCCACCACCCTCCAGTCTTCCACCACCCTCCAGTCTTCCACCACACTGCCACTCTTCCACCACACTGCCACCACCAGTCTTCCTCCACACTGCCAGTCTTCCACCACACTGCCACCACCAGACTACCACCACACTGCCACCACCAGTCTTCCTCCACACTGCCAGTCTTCCACCACACTGCCACCACCAGTCTTCCTCCACACTGCCAGTCTTCCACCACACTGCCACCACCAGTCTTCCTCCACACTGCCAGTCTTCCACCACACTGCCACCACCAGTCTTCCACCACACTGCCACCACCAGTCTTCCACCACACTGCCACCACCAGTCTTCCACCACACTGCCACCACCAGTCTTCCACCACACTGCCACCACCAGTCTTCCACCACACTGCCACCACCAGTCTTCCACCACACTGCCACCACCAGTCTTCCACCACACTGCCACCACCAGTCTTCCACCACACTGCCACCACCAGTCTTCCACCACACTGCCACCATCACCACCACAACTTCAATAATACTTGAAGGACCAAGAAGCCATAAGTCAGTGATTCTGATCAAAGTGGTCTAGGAGACGGGTCCAGGAGCTAAGTCTCGACAACCGCAAACACAACAGTAGGCCTGTTGGCCCATACTAGGCAGGTCCTTTACAAATGCAACCCATTAACAGAATATTTGCCCAAAACACTTCAGTCGTACCCTAACAACAAGCTCTGACAAATGTATTTACTCACGAACAAGTCCCATTGTTGGACAGTGTACAGTGACCTTCACTGCTGGACAGTGTACAGTGACCTTCACTGTTGGACAGTGTACAGTGACCTTCACTGCTGGACAGTGTACAGTGACCTTCACTGTTGGACAGTGTACAGTGACCTTCACTGCTGGACAGTGTACAGTGACCTTCACTGCTGGACAGTGTACAGTGACCTTCACTGCTGGACAGTGTACAGTGACCTTCACTGCTGGACAGTGTACAGTGACCTTCACTGCTGGACAGTGTACAGTGACCTTCACTGCTGGACAGTGTACAGTGACCTTCACTGCTGGACAGTGTACAGTGACCTTCACTGCTGGACAGTGTACAGTGACCTTCACTGCTGGACAGTGTACAGTGACCTTCACTGCTGGACAGTGTACAGTGACCTTCACTGCTGGACAGTGTACAGTGACCTTCACTACTGGACAGTGTACAGTGAACCTTCACTGCTGGACAGTGTACAGTGAACCTTCACTGCTGGACAGTGTACAGTGACCTTCACTGCTGGACAGTGTACAGTGACCTTCACTGCTGGACAGTGTACAGTGACCTTCACTGCTGGACAGTGTACAGTGACCTTCACTGTTAGTGTACAGTGACCTTCACTGCTGGACAGTGTACAGTGACCTTCACTGCTGGACAGTGTACAGTGACCTTCACTGCTGGACAGTGTACAGTGACCTTCACTGCTGGACAGTGTACAGTGACCTTCACTGTTAGTGTACAGTGACCTTCACTGCTGGACAGTGTACAGTGACCTTCACTGCTGGACAGTGTACAGTGACCTTCACTGCTGGACAGTGTACAGTGACCTTCACTGCTGGACAGTGTACAGTGACCTTCACTGCTGGACAGTGTACAGTGACCTTCACTGCTGGACAGTGTACAGTGACCTTCACTGCTGGACAGTGTACAGTGACCTTCACTGCTGGACAGTGTACAGTGACCTTCACTGCTGGACAGTGTACAGTGACCTTCACTGCTGGACAGTGTACAGTGACCTTCACTGCTGGACAATGTACAGTGACCTTCACTGCTGGACAGTGTACAGTGACCTTCACTGCTGGACAGTGTACAGTGACCTTCACTGCTGGACAGTGTACAGTGACCTTCACTGCTGGACAGTGTACAGTGACCTTCACTGCTGGACAGTGTACAGTGACCTTCACTGCTGGACAGTGTACAGTGACCTTCACTGCTGGACAGTGTACAGTGACCTTCACTGCTGGACAGTGTACAGTGACCTTCACTGTTAGTGTACAGTGACCTTCACTGCTGGACAGTGTACAGTGACCTTCACTGCTGGACAGTGTACAGTGACCTTCACTGCTGGACAGTGTACAGTGACCTTCACTGTTAGTGTACAGTGACCTTCACTGCTGGACAGTGTACAGTGACCTTCACTGCTGGACAGTGTACAGTGACCTTCACTGCTGGACAGTGTAGTGACCTTCACTGCTGGACAGTGTACAGTGACCTTCACTGCTGGACAGTGTACAGTGACCTTCACTGCTGGACAGTGTACAGTGACCTTCACTGCTGGACAGTGTACAGTGACCTTCACTGCTGGACAGTGTACAGTGACCTTCACTGCTGGACAGTGTACAGTGACCTTCACTGCTGGACAGTGTACAGTGACCTTCACTGCTGGACAATGTACAGTGACCTTCACTGCTGGACAGTGTACAGTGACCTTCACTGCTGGACAGTGTACAGTGACCTTCACTGCTGGACAGTGTACAGTGACCTTCACTGCTGGACAGTGTACAGTGACCTTCACTGCTGGACAGTGTACAGTGACCTTCACTGCTGGACAGTGTACAGTGACCTTCACTGCTGGACAGTGTACAGTGACCTTCACTGCTGGACAGTGTACAGTGACCTTCACTGTTAGTGTACAGTGACCTTCACTGCTGGACAGTGTACAGTGACCTTCACTGCTGGACAGTGTACAGTGACCTTCACTGCTGGACAGTGTACAGTGACCTTCACTGCTGGACAGTGTACAGTGACCTTCACTGCTGGACAGTGTACAGTGACCTTCACTGCTGGACAGTGTACAGTGACCTTCACTGCTGGACAGTGTACAGTGACCTTCACTGTTGGACAGTGTACAGTGACCTTCACTGCTGGACAGTGTACAGTGACCTTCACTGCTGGACAGTGTACAGTGACCTTCACTGCTGGACAGTGTACAGTGACCTTCACTGTTGGACAGTGTACAGTGACCTTCACTGCTGGACAGTGTACAGTGACCTTCACTGCTGGACAGTGTACAGTGACCTTCACTGCTGGACAGTGTACAGTGACCTTCACTGCTGGACAGTGTACAGTGACCTTCACTGCTGGACAGTGTACAGTGACCTTCACTGCTGGACAGTGTACAGTGACCTTCACTGCTGGACAGTGTACAGTGACCTTCACTGCTGGACAGTGTACAGTGACCTTCACTGCTGGACAGTGTACAGTGACCTTCACTGCTGGACAGTGTACAGTGACCTTCACTGCTGGACAGTGTACAGTGACCTTCACTGCTGGACAGTGTACAGTGACCTTCACTGCTGGACAGTGTACAGTGACCTTCACTGCTGGACAGTGTACAGTGACCTTCACTGCTGGACAGTGTACAGTGACCTTCACTGTTAGTGTACAGTGACCTTCACTGCTGGACAGTGTACAGTGACCTTCACTGCTGGACAGTGTACAGTGACCTTCACTGCTGGACAGTGTACAGTGACCTTCACTGCTGGACAGTGTACAGTGACCTTCACTGCTGGACAGTGTACAGTGACCTTCACTGCTGGACAGTGTACAGTGACCTTCACTGCTGGACAGTGTACAGTGACCTTCACTGCTGGACAGTGTACAGTGACCTTCACTGCTGGACAGTGTACAGTGACCTTCACTGCTGGACAGTGTACAGTGACCTTCACTGCTGGACAGTGTACAGTGACCTTCACTGCTGGACAGTGTACAGTGACCTTCACTGCTGGACAGTGTACAGTGACCTTCACTGCTAGACAGTGTACAGTGACCTTCACTGCTGGACAGTGTACAGTGACCTTCACTGTTGGACAGTGTACAGTGACCTTCACTGCTGGACAGTGTACAGTGACCTTCACTGCTGGACAGTGTACAGTGACCTTCACTGCTGGACAGTGTACAGTGACCTTCACTGCTGGACAGTGTACAGTGACCTTCACTGCTGGACAGTGTACAGTGACCTTCACTGTTAGTGTACAGTGACCTTCACTGCTGGACAGTGTACAGTGACCTTCACTGCTGGACAGTGTACAGTGACCTTCACTGTTAGTGTACAGTGACCTTCACTGCTGGACAGTGTACAGTGACCTTCACTGCTGGACAGTGTACAGTGACCTTCACTGCTGGACAGTGTACAGTGAACTTCACTGCTGGACAGTGTACAGTGACCTTCACTGTTAGTGTACAGTGACCTTCACTGCTGGACAGTGTACAGTGACCTTCACTGCTGGACAGTGTACAGTGACCTTCACTGCTGGACAGTGTACAGTGACCTTCACTGCTGGACAGTGTACAGTGACCTTCACTGCTGGACAGTGTACAGTGACCTTCACTGCTGGACAGTGTACAGTGAACCTTCACTGCTGGACAGCGTACAGTGACCTTCACTGCTGGACAATGTACAGTGACCTTCACTGCTAGACAGTGTACAGTGACCTTCACTGCTGGACAGTGTACAGTGACCTTCACTGTTGGACAGTGTACAGTGAACCTTCACTGCTGGACAGAGTACAGTGACCTTCACTGTTGGACAGTGCACAGTGACCTTCACTGTTGGACAGTGTACAGTGACCTTCACTGTTGGACAGTGTACAGTGACCTTCACTGTTGGACAGTGTACAGTGACCTTCACTGCTGGACAGTGTACAGTGACCTTAACTGTTGGACAGTGTACAGTGACCTTCACTGCTGGACAGTGTACAGTGACCTTCACTGCTGGACAGTGTACAGTGACCTTCACTGTTGGACAGTGTACAGTGACCTTCACTGTTGGACAGTGTACAGTGACCTTCACTACTGGACAGTGTACAGTGAACCTTCACTGCTGGACAGTGTACAGTGAACCTTCACTGCTGGACAGTGTACAGTGAACCTTCACTGCTAGACAGTGAGCAGTGACCTTCACTGCTGCACTATGTACAGTGACCTTCACTGCTGGACAGTGTACAGTGAACCTTCACTGCTGGACAGTGTACAGTGAACCTTCACTGCTGGACAGTGTACAGTGAACCTTCACTGCTGGACAGTGTACAGTGAACCTTCACTGCTGGACAGTGTACAGTGACCTTCACTGCTGGACTATGTACAGTGACCTTCCTGTTGTACAATGTACAGTGACCTTCACTGCTGCACTATGTACAGTGACCTTCACTGCTGCACTATGTACAGTGACCTTCACTGCTGCACTATGTACAGTGACCTTCACTGTTGTACAATGTACAGTGACCTTCACTGCTGCACTATGTACAGTGACCTTCACTGCTGCACTATGTACAGTGACCTTCACTGCTGCACTATGTACAGTGACCTTCACTGCTGCACTATGTACAGTGACCTTCACTGCTGCACTATGTACAGTGACCTTCACTGCTGCACTATGTACAGTGAACCTTCACTGTTGTACAATGTACAGTGACCTTCACTGCTGCACTATGTACAGTGACCTTCACTGCTGCACTATGTACAGTGAACCTTCACTGCTGCACTATGTACAGTGACCTTCACTGCTGGACAGTGTACAGTGAACCTTCACTGGGAGGTCTGGGGCCCTACCATGCAGGTGGTGACTCCAGATAATCCAGCTGAGCACAGGTGGTTAAGGTAGTATGTGTTGGGATTAGCGCCAAGGAAGCCACTGAATATTTGCCAGGGTATGTGGCAGGCTCCCTAGTGCCACCATCACCAGTGCCATGACACACACAACCAGGGCAGGCTCCCTAGTGCCACCATCACCAGTGCCATGACACACAACCAGGGCAGGCTCCCTAGTGCCACCATCACCAGTGCCATGACACACAACCAGGGCAGGCTCCCTAGTGCCACCATCACCAGTGCCATGACACACACAACCAGGGCAGGCTCCCTAGTGCCACCATCACAAGTGCCATGACACACAACCAGGGCAGGCTCCCTAGTGCCACCATCACCAGTGCCATGACACACACAACCAGGGCAGGCTCCCTAGTGCCACCATCACCAGTGCCATGACACACAACCAGGGCAGGCTCCCTAGTGCCACAATCACCAGTGCCATGACACACAACCAGGGCAGGCTCCCTAGTGCCACCATCACCAGTGCCATGACACACAACCAGAGCAGGTGGCAGGCTCCCTAGTGCCACCATCACCAGTGCCATGACACACAACCAGGGCAGGCTCCCTAGTGCCACCATCACCAGTCCCATGACACACACAACAACAAGGGCACGTGGTAGGCTCCCTAGTGCCACCATCACCAGTGCCATGATACACACAACAACCAGGGCAGGTGGCAGGCTCTCTAGTGCCACCATCACCAGTGCCATGACACACACAACAACCAGGGCAGGTGGCAGGCTCCCTAGTGCCACCATCACCAGTGCCATGACACACACAACAACCAGGGCAGGTGGCAGGCTCCCTAGTGCCACCATCACCAGTGCCATGACACACAACAACCAGGGCAGGTGGCAGGCTCCCTAGTGCCACCATCACCAGTGCCATGACACACACAACAACCAGGGCAGGTGGCAGGCTCTATGGTGCCACCATCACCAGTGCCATGACACACAACCAGGGCAGGTGGCAGGCTCCCTAGTGCCACCATCACCAGTGCCATGACACACAACCAGGGCAGGTGGCAGGCTCCCTAGTGCCACCATCACCAGTGCCATGACACACAACCAGGGCAGGTGGCAGGCTCCCTAGTGCCACCATCACCAGTGCCATGACACACACAACCAGGGCAGGCTCCCTAGTGCCACCATCACAAGTGCCATGACACACAACCAGGGCAGGCTCCCTAGTGCCACCATCACCAGTGCCATGACACACACAACCAGGGCAGGCTCCCTAGTGCCACCATCACCAGTGCCATGACACACAACCAGGGCAGGCTCCCTAGTGCCACAATCACCAGTGCCATGACACACAACCAGGGCAGGCTCCCTAGTGCCACCATCACCAGTGCCATGACACACAACCAGAGCAGGTGGCAGGCTCCCTAGTGCCACCATCACCAGTGCCATGACACACAACCAGGGCAGGCTCCCTAGTGCCACCATCACCAGTCCCATGACACACACAACAACAAGGGCACGTGGTAGGCTCCCTAGTGCCACCATCACCAGTGCCATGATACAACAACCAGGGCAGGTGGCAGGCTCTCTAGTGCCACCATCACCAGTGCCATGACACACACAACAACCAGGGCAGGTGGCAGGCTCCCTAGTGCCACCATCACCAGTGCCATGACACACACAACAACCAGGGCAGGTGGCAGGCTCCCTAGTGCCACCATCACCAGTGCCATGACACACAACAACCAGGGCAGGTGGCAGGCTCCCTAGTGCCACCATCACCAGTGCCATGACACACACAACAACCAGGGCAGGTGGCAGGCTCTATGGTGCCACCATCACCAGTGCCATGACACACAACCAGGGCAGGTGGCAGGCTCCCTAGTGCCACCATCACCAGTGCCATGACACACAACCAGGGCAGGTGGCAGGCTCCCTAGTGCCACCATCACCAGTGCCATGACACACAACCAGGGCAGGTGGCAGGCTCCCTAGTGCCACCATCACCAGTGCCATGACACACACAACAACCAGGTCAGGTGGCAGGCTCTATGGTGCCACCATCACCAGTGCCATGACACACAACCAGGGCAGGTGGCAGGCTCCCTAGTGCCACCATCACAAGTGCCATGACACACACAACAACCAGGGCAGGTGGCAGGCTCCCTAGTGCCACCATCACCAGTGCCATGACACACAACAAGGGCAGGTGGCACGCTCTCTGGTGCCACCATCACCAGTGCCATGACACACAACAAGGGCAGGTGGCACGCTCTCTGGTGCCATCATCACCAGTGCCATGACACACACAACAACCAGTGCAGGTGGCAGGCTCTATGGTGCCACCATCACCAGTGCCATGACCACACCCAGGTGTTGTACATGTGTCTTATTCATCAATAAAGACACCCAGGTGTTGTACATGTGTCTTATTCATCAATAAAGTCACCCAGGTGTTGTACATGTGTCTTATTCATCAATAAAGTCACCTAGGTGTTGTACATGTGTCTTATTCATCAATAAAGACACCCAGGTGTTGTACATGTGTCTTATTCATCAATAAAGTCACCCAGGTGTTGTACATGTGTCTTATTCATCAATAAAGTCACCCAGGTGTTGTACATGTGTCTTATTCATCAATAAAGTCACCCAGGTGTTGTACATGTGTCTTATTCATCAATAAAGTCACCTAGGTGTTGTATATGTGTCTTATTCATCAATTAAGTCACCCAGGTGTTGTACAAGTGTCTTATTCATCAATAAAGTCACCCAGGTGTTGTACAAGTGTCTTATTCATCAATAAAGTCACCCAGATGTTGTACATGTGTCTTATTCATCAATAAAGACACCCAGGTGTTGTACATGTGTCTTATTCATCAATAAAGACACCCAGGTGTTGTACATGTGTCTTATTCATCAATAAAGACACCCAGGTGTTGTACATGTGTCTTATTCATCAATAAAGACACCCAGGTGTTGTACATGTGTCTTATTCATCAATAAAGACACCCAGGTGTTGTACATGTGTCTTATTCATCAATAAAGACACCCAGGTGTTGTACATGTGTCTTATTCATCAATAAAGTCACCCAGGTGTTGTACATGTGTCTTATTCATCAATAAAGTCACCCAGGTGTTGTACATGTGTCTTATTCATCAATAAAGTCACCTAGGTGTTGTACATGTGTCTTATTCATCAATTAAGTCACCCAGGTGTTGTACAAGTGTCTTATTCATCAATAAAGTCACCCAGGTGTTGTACAAGTGTCTTATTCATCAATAAAGTCACCCAGATGTTGTACATGTGTCTTATTCATCAATAAAGACACCCAGGTGTTGTACATGTGTCTTATTCATCAATAAAGACACCCAGGTGTTGTACATGTGTCTTATTCATCAATAAAGACACCCAGGTGTTGTACATGTGTCTTATTCATCAATAAAGACACCCAGGTGTTGTACATGTGTCTTATTCATCAATAAAGTCACCCAGGTGTTGTACAAGTGTCTTATTCATCAATAAAGTCACCCAGGTGTTGTACAAGTGTCTTATTCATCAATAAAGACACCCAGGTGTTGTACATGTGTCTTATTCATCAATAAAGTCACCCAGGTGTTGTACATGTGTCTTATTCATCAATAAAGTCACCCAGGTGTTGTACATGTGTCTTATTCATCAATAAAGTCACCCAGGTGTTGTACATGTGTCTTATTCATCAATAAAGACACCCAGGTGTTGTACATGTGTCTTATTCATCAATAAAGTCACGCAGATGTTGTACATGTGTCTTATTCATCAATAAAGTCACCCAGGTGTTGTACATGTGTCTTATTCATCAATAAAGTCACGCAGGTGTTGTACATGTGTCTTATTCATCAATAAAGTCACCCAGGTGTTGTACATGTGTCTTATTCATCAATAAAGACACCCAGGTGTTGTACATGTGTCTTATTCATCAATAAAGTCACGCAGGTGTTGTACATGTGTCTTATTCATCAATAAAGTCACCCAGGTGTTGTACATGTGTCTTATTCATCAATGAAGTCACGCAGGTGTTGTACATGTGTCTTATTCATCAATAAAGTCACCCAGGTGTTGTACATGTGTCTTATTCATCAATAAAGACACCCAGGTGTTGTACACGTGTCTTATTCATCAATAAAGTCACCCAGGTGTTGTACATGTGTCTTATTCATCAATAGTCACACAGGTGTTGTACATGTGTCTTATTCATCAATAAAGTCACCCAGGTGTTGTACATGTGTCTTATTCATCAATAAAGTCACCCAGGTGTTGTACATGTGTCTTATTCATCAATAAAGTCACGCAGGTGTTGTACATGTGTCTTATTCATCAATAAAGTCACCCAGGTGTTGTACATGTGTCTTATTCATCAATAAAGTCACCCAGGTGTTGTACATGTGTCTTATTCATCAATAAAGTCACCCAGGTGTTGTACATGTGTCTTATTCATCAATAAAGTCACCCAGGTGTTGTACATGTGTCTTATTCATCAATAAAGTCACCCAGGTGTTGTACATGTGTCTTATTCATCAATAAAGTCACCCAGGTGTTGTACATGTGTCTTATTCATCAATAAAGTCACCTAGGTGTTGTACATGTGTCTTATTCATCAATAAAGTCACCCAGGTGTTGTACATGTGTCTTATTCATCAATAAAGTCACCCAGGTGTTGTACATGTGTCTTATTCATCAATAAAGACACCCAGGTGTTGTACATGTGTCTTATTCATCAATAAAGTCACGCAGGTGTTGTACATGTGTGTTATTCATCAATAAAGTCACCCAGGTGTTGTACATGTGTCTTATTCATCAATAAAGTCACGCAGGTGTTGTACATGTGTCTTATCCATCAATAAAGTCACCCAGGTGTTGTACATGTGTCTTATTCATCAATAAAGACACCCAGGTGTTGTACATGTGTCTTATTCATCAATAAAGTCACACAGGTGTTGTACATGTGTCTTATTCATCAATAAAGTCACCAGGTGTTGTACATGTGTCTTATTCATCAATAAAGACACCCAGGTGTTGTACATGTGTCTTATTCATCAATAAAGTCACCCAGGTGTTGTACATGTGTCTTATTCATCAATAAAGTCACCCAGGTGTTGTACATGTGTCTTATTCATCAATAAAGTCACCCAGGTGTTGTACATGTGTCTTATTCATCAATAAAGTCACCCAGGTGTTGTACATGTGTCTTATTCATCAATAAAGTCACCCAGGTGTTGTACATGTGTCTTATTCATCAATAAAGTCACCCAGGTGTTGTACATGTGTCTTATTCATCAATAAAGTCACCTAGGTGTTGTACATGTGTCTTATTCATCAATAAAGTCACCCAGGTGTTGCACAGGTGTCTTATTCATCAATAAAGTCACCCAGGTGTTGCACAGGTGTCTTATTCATCAATAAAGTCACCCAGGTGTTGTACATGTGTCTTATTCATCAATAAAGTCACCCAGGTGTTGTACATGTGTCTTATTCATCAATAAAGTCACCAGGTGTTGTACATGTGTCTTATTCATCAATAAAGTCACCCAGGTGTTGTACATGTGTCTTATTCATCAATAAAGTCACCTAGGTGTTGTACATGTGTCTTATTCATCAATAAAGTCACCCAGGTGTTGCACAGGTGTCTTATTCATCAATAAAGTCACCCAGGTGTTGCACAGGTGTCTTATTCATCAATAAAGTCACCCAGGTGTTGCACAGGTGTCTTATTCATCAATAAAGTCACCCAGGTGTTGTACATGTGTCTTATTCATCAATAAAGTCACCCAGGTGTTGTACATGTGTCTTATTCATCAATAAAGTCACCAGGTGTTGTACATGTGTCTTATTCATCAATAAAGTCACCCAGGTGTTGTACATGTGTCTTATTCATCAATAAAGTCACCAGGTGTTGTACATGTGTCTTATTCATCAATAAAGTCACCTAGGTGTTGTACATGTGTCTTATTCATCAATAAAGTCACCCAGGTGTTGCACAGGTGTCTTATTCATCAATAAAGTCACCCAGGTGTTGCACAGGTGTCTTATTCATCAATAATACGTAACAAGGCTTACACTATCAAGCGACCCAACTATCCAGCTAAGTTCCCTTAACCGAAGTGATATCTCCGCTTTAACAGACCCGCTGCTCCTCCTGACCTTTCTAAGCGATATATACTGTATTTCCAGCTCTCTCTGGACTGATAAAACTGTGATGACTGCATGAGTGTAAGATCTACCTGTCATCTCAGGTGTTCACTAGACAGTACTGTAAGATCTACCTGTCATCTCAGGTGTTCACTAGACAGTACTGTAACATCTACCTGTCATCTCAGGTGTTCACTAGACAGTACTGTAAGATCTACCTGTCATCTCAGGTGTTCACTAGACAGTACTGTAACATCTACCTGTCATCTCAGGTGTTCACTAGACAGTACTGTAAGATCTACCTGTCATCTCAGGTGTTGACTAGACAGTACTGTAAGATCTACCTGTCATCTCAGGTGTTCACTAGACAGTACTGTAACATCTACCTGTCATCTCAGGTGTTCACTAGACAGTACTGTAAGATCTACCTGTCATCTCAGGTGTTGACTAGACAGTACTGTAAGATCTACCTGTCATCTCAGGTGTTCACTAGACAGTACTGTAACATCTACCTGTCATCTCAGGTGTTGACTAGACAGTACTGTAAGATCTACCTGTCATCTCAGGTGTTCACTAGACAGTACTGTAAGATCTACCTGTCATCTCAGATGTTCACTAGACAGTACTGTAAGATCTACCTGTCATCTCAGGTGTTCACTAGACAGTACTGTAAGATCTACCTGTCATCTCAGATGTTCACTAGACAGTACTGTAAGATCTACCTGTCATCTCAGGTGTTGACTAGACAGTACTGTAAGATCTACCTGTCATCTCAGGTGTTCACTAGACAGTACTGTAACATCTACCTGTCATCTCAGGTGTTCACTAGACAGTACTGTAAGATCTACCTGTCATCTCAGATGTTCACGAGACAGTACTGTAAGATCTACCTGTCATCTCAGGTGTTCACTAGACAGTACTGTAAGATCTACCTGTCATCTCAGGTGTTCACTAGACAGTACTGTAAGATCTACCTGTCATCTCAGATGTTCACTAGACAGTACTGTAAGATCTACCTGTCATCTCAGGTGTTGACTAGACAGTACTGTAAGATCTACCTGTGATCTCAGGTGTTCACTAGACAGTACTGTAAGATCTACCTGTCATCTCAGGTGTTCACTAGACAGTACTGTAAGATCTACCTGTCATCTCAGGTGTTCACTAGACAGTACTGTAAGATCTACCTGTCATCTCAGGTGTTCACTAGACAGTACTGTAAGATCTACCTGTCATCTCAGATGTTCACTAGACAGTACTGTAAGATCTACCTGTCATCTCAGGTGTTGACTAGACAGTACTGTAAGATCTACCTGTCATCTCAGGTGTTCACTAGACAGTACTGTAAGATCTACCTGTCATCTCAGGTGTTCACGAGACAGTACTGTAAGATCTACCTGTCATTTACCTGCCCAGGTGGATGAGTACCTAGGGTGGAATTAGGATCCTTCAAAGTGGAGGCTCGACACACCGTCTAGGGACCACGCCCCTGGGAATTAATCAACTGATAGCACCAGCTCCTAGCTACCTAGCCATGTCCACAACTGCTACACACACGACACACCTGCTTCCTACACACCTGTCTAGTTTACTCTCACACAAGTGTCCAGGGAGATTGCACCATCCTATAACATGGGTGTAGAAGCAGTCTGGTAAATGTTTTGCACTCTGGTATGCTATTCTTATACACGTCTATTGATATACACTGTCCTAAATGCTAGCTAGCACACTCGCCTCACACACTGAGGTCCGGGGTTCGATCCCAGGTACGGGAGGAAACATTAGGACGTGTTTTCTTAAGACACCTGCTGCCAGTGTTCACCTAGCAGTAAGTAGGTACCTGGGTGTTAGGTGACTGGTGTGGGTGGCATCCTGGGTGTTAGGTGACTGGTGTGGGTGGCATCCTGGGTGTTAGGTGACTGGTGTGGGTGGCATCCTGGGTGTTAGGTGACTGGTGGGTGGCATCCTGGGTGTTAGGTGACTGGTGTGGGTGGCATCCTGGGTGTTAGGTGACTGGTGTGGGTGGCATCCTGGGTGTTAGGTGACTGGTGTGGGTGGCATCCTGGGTGTTAGGTGACTGGTGTGGGTGGCATCCTGGGTGTTAGGTGACTGGTGTGGGTGGCATCCTGGGTGTTAGGTGACTGGTGTGGGTGGCATCCTGGGTGTTAGGTGACTGGTGTGGGTGGCATCCTGGGTGTTAGGTGACTGGTGTGGGTGGCATCCTGGGTGTTAGGTGACTGGTGTGGGTGGCATCCTGGGTGTTAGGTGACTGGTGTGGGTGGCATCCTGGGGACAAAACTGACCTAATATGCAGGAAATGCTGTACATAACAAGGAACTTTCTATATAGTAGTATGTCATAGGTGTCAGCTATGGTCTGTATAAGTTGTGTCAGGTACTGGTAGTAATAAATATTATTATTATTATTATTATTATTATTATTATTATTATTATTATGGTCTGTATAAGTTGTGTCAGGTACTGGCAGTAATAAATATTATTATTATTATTATTATTATTATTATTATTATTATTATGGTCTGTATAAGTTGTGTCAGGTACTGGTAGTAATAAATATTATTATTATTATTATTATTATTATTATTATTATTATTATTATGGTCTGTATAAGTTGTGTCAGGTACTGGTAGTAATAAATATTATTATTATTATTATTATTATTATTATTATTATTATTATTATTATGGTCTGTATAAGTTGTGTCAGGTACTGGCAGTAATAAATATTATTATTATTATTATTATTATTATTATTATTATTATTATTATTATTATTATTATTATGGTCTGTATAAGTTGTGTCAGGTACTGGTAGTAATAAATATTATTATTATTATTATTATTATTATTATTATTATTATTATTATTATGGTCTGTATAAGTTGTGTCAGGTACTGGTAGTAATAATTATTATTATTATTATTATTATTATTATTATTATTATTATTATTATTATTATTATGGTCTGTATAAGTTGTGTCAGGTACTGGTAGTAATAATTATTATTATTATTATTATTATTATTATTATTATTATTATTATTATTATTATTATTATGGTCTGTATAAGTTGTGTCAGGTACTGGTAGTAATAAATATTATTATTATTATTATTATTATTATTATTATTATTATTATTATTATTATGGTCTGTATAAGTTGTGTCAGGTACTGGTAGTAATAATTATTATTATTATTATTATTATTATTATTATTATTATTATTATTATTATTATGGTCTGTATAAGTTGTGTCAGGTACTGGTAGTAATAATTATTATTATTATTATTATTATTATTATTATTATTATTATTATTATTATTATTATTATTATTATTATTATGGTCTGTATAAGTTGTGTCAGGTACTGGTAGTAATAAATATTATTATTATTATTATTATTATTATTATTATTATTATTATTATTATTATTATTATTATGGTCTGTATAAGTTGTGTCAGGTACTGGTAGTAATAAATATTATTATTATTATTATTATTATTATTATTATTATTATTATGGTCTGTATAAGTTGTGTCAGGTACTGGTAGTAATAAATATTATTATTATTATTATTATTATTATTATTATTATTATTATTATTATTATGGTCTGTATAAGTTGTGTCAGGTACTGGTAGTAATAAATATTATTATTATTATTATTATTATTATTATTATTATTATTATTATTATTATTATTATGGTCTGTATAAGTTGTGTCAGGTACTGGTAGTAATAAATATTATTATTATTATTATTATTATTATTATTATTATTATTATTATTATGGTCTGTATAAGTTGTGTCAGGTACTGGTAGTAATAAATATTATTATTATTATTATTATTATTATTATTATTATTATTATTATTATTATTATTATGGTCTGTATAAGTTGTGTCAGGTACTGGTAGTAATAAATATTATTATTATTATTATTATTATTATTATTATTATTATTATTATTATTATTATTATTATTATTATTGTTATTATTATTATTATTATTATGGTCTGTATAAGTTGTGTCAGGTACTGGTAGTAATAAATATTATTATTATTATTATTATTATTATTATTATTATTATTATTATTATTATTATTATTATTATTATTATTATTATGGTCTGTATAAGTTGTGTCAGGTACTGGTAGTAATAAATATTATTATTATTATTATTATTATTATTAATAGTAGTATTTTAAGACACTGGTCGTCTCCCACCAAGGCAAGGTGACCCGAAAAAGACAAACTTTTACCCTCATTCACGCTACTGTCTTGCCAGAGGCACGCAGATACCACAGTTTAGATGTCCCTCTAAACAGCAAATATCCCCTCCTTTAAAGTTCAGGCACTGTATTCCCCACCTCCAGGACTCAAGTCCAGGAAGGATATAGGAAAGTACTGGTTTGGTAATAGAGTTGTGGATGAGTGGAACAAACTCCCAAGTACCGTTATAGAGGCCAGAACGTTGTGTAGCTTTAAAAATAGGTTGGATAAATACATGAGTGGATGTGGGTGGGTGTGAGTTAGACCTGATAGCTTGTGCTACCAGGTCGGTTGCCGTGTTCCTCCCTTAAGTCAATGTGACCTGACCTGACTAGGTTGGGTGCATTGGCTTAAGCCAGTAGGAGACTTGGACCTGCCTCGCATGGGCCAGTAGGCCTTCTGCAGTGTTCCTTCGTTCTTATGTTCTTATGTTCCCTTGAATCCCTTCATAAAATATTACCCTGCTCACACTCCAACAGCTCGTCAACCCCCAAAAATCATTTGTCTCCACTCACTCCACTCCAAACCAGGAGACCTGGTCTCTGACCGAGTCTTAGGGAAGAGCCCGTCACCAGGACCACCAACCAAACCAGGAGACCTGGTCTCTGACCGAGTCTTAGGGAAGAGCCAGTCACCAGGACCACCAACCAGACCAGGAGACCTGGTCTCTGACCGAGTCTTAGGGAAGAGCCAGTCACCAGGACCACCAACCAAACCAGGAGACCTGGTCTCTGACCGAGTCTTAAGGAAGAGCCAGTCACCAGGACCACCAACCAAACCAGGAGACCTGGTCTCTGACCGAGTCTTAGGAAGAGCCAGTCACCAGGACCACCAACCAAACCAGGAGACCTGGTCTCTGACCGAGTCTTAAGGAAGAGCCAGTCACCAGGACCACCAACCAAACCAGGAGACCTGGTCTCTGAAGGAGTCTTAGGAAGAGCCAGTCACCAGGACCACCAACCAAACCAGGAGACCTGGTCTCTGACCGAGTCTTAGGAAGAGCCAGTCACCAGGACCACCAACCAGACCAGGAGACCTGGTCTCTGACCGAGTCGTAGGGAAGAGCCAGTCACCAGGACCACCAAACAGACCAGGAGACCTGGTCTCTGACCGAGTCTTAGGAAGAGCCAGTCACCAGGACCACCAACCAAACCACTAGACCTGGTCTCTGACCGAGTCTTAGGAAGAGCCAGTCACCAGGACCACCAACCAAACCAGGAGACCTGGTCTCTGACCGAGCCTTAGGGAAGAGCCAGTCACCAGGACCACCAATCAAACCGGGAGACCTGGTCTCTGACCGAGTCTTAGGAAGAGCCAGTCACCAGGACCACCAACCAAACCAGGAGACCTGGTCTCTGACCGAGCCAGTCACCAGGACCACCAACCAGACCAGGAGACCTGGTCTCTGACCAAGCCCGTCACCAGGACCACCAACCAGACCAGGAGACCTGGTCTCTGACCAAGCCCGTCACCAGGACCACCAACCACGATGTTACTAATAACTTGACGAAGGTCCTCCAGTCACCAGGACCACCAGACACGATGTTACTAATAACTTGACGAAGGTCCTCCAGTCACCAGGACCACCAACCACGATGTTACTAATAACTTGACGAAGGTCCTCCAGTCACCAGGACCACCAGACACGATGTTACTAATAACTTGACGAAGGTCCTCCAGTCACCAGGACCACCAACCACGATGTTACTAATAACTTGACGAAGGTCCTCCAGTCACCAGGACCACCAGACACGATGTTACTAATAACTTGACGAAGGTCCTCCAGTCACCAGGACCACCAACCACGATGTTACTAATAACTTGACGAACGTCCTGCAGCGAAGCCTCAGTCAGGCCCCCAACAGTGTTAAGTAGACAGAGGCTGCAGAGTACCTAAACATAGCTTTATACATCCTTATGAGCCAGCTTTCGTGCTGCTAGTCAACCAGCTGTTGGTGCTAATGGTGGCCCTGTTGCATCTGTGCAACCTAGCAGAGGTGTAACGAGTCCATGCTGGGTATCAGCGCAGCAGCAACGGTGCAGGGTAACGTAGCAGCGCAGCAGCAGCGAGTGGCGGGAGTACGGTAGCAGCGCCCGCGGCGCAAGTAGCAGGGTAACGGTGGCAGCGGCGCGCGGCAACAGTGGCAGGGTAACGTAGGGGGGGCAACGGTGGCGGGTAACGGTGGGCAGCGGCAGCGGATGGCGGGTAACGGTGAGCGGCAGCGCGGCAGCGGTAGGGAGGAGAACGGTGGCAGCGCAGCGGTGGCAGGGTAACAGTAGGGAGCGGCAACGGTGGCAGGAGTAACGGTAGCGGCGGGAGCGACGGTGGCAGGGTAACGGTGGCAGCGGCAGGCGGTGAGCGCGGGTAACGGTGGCAGCAGGCGCGTGGCAGGGAACGGTGGCAGCGGCGGCAGCAGCGGCAACGGTAGCAGGGTAACGGTGGCAGCGGCAACGGTGGCAGGGTAACGGGAGCAGCGGCAGCAGCAACAGGTGGCAGGGTAACGGCAGCGGCGGCGGCAGCGAAGTGGCAGGGTAACGGTGGCAGCGGCACGGTGGCGGGTAACAGTGGCAGCAGCAACGGTGGCAGGGATAACGGTAGCGGCAGCGGTGCAACGGTGGCAGGGTAACGGTGGCGGCAGCGGCGGCGGCAGCAGCGGCAACGGTGGCAGGGTAACGCGGCAGCGGGCAACGGTAGCAGGGTAACGGTAGCAGCAGCACGGTAGCGGGTAACGTGGCAGCGGCGCAGCGGTGGCGGGTAACGGGCAGCAGCAACGGTGGCAGGGTAACGGGGCGCAGCAGCAGAGTGGCAGGGTAACGGGGCAGCGGCAGACAGCGGCAGCTGGACCAGGCTTGTCTGGTGCTAGCCTGGTCAACCAGGTTGTTGTTGTTGGTGGTCCTGTTGGAGTGGTACTTGCTGGAGATACTGATCCAGTGAGGACTTGTACACTTGTTCCAGCAGTGTTTCTGGTATCTGCTGGTAGCTGGTTGGTATCTGCTGGTAGCTGGTTGGTATCTGCTGGTAGCTGGTTGGTATCTGCTGGTAGCTGGTTGGTATCTGCTGGTAGCTGGTTGGTTTCTGCTGATAGCTGGTTGGTATCTTCTGGTAGCTGGTTGGTATCTGCTGGTAGCTGGTTGGTATCTGCTGGTAGCTGGTTGGTATCTGCTGGTAGCTGGTTGGTTTCTGCTGGTAGTTGGTTGGTATCTGCTGGTAGCTGGTTGGTATCTGCTGGTAGCTGGTTGGTATCTGCTGGTAGCTGGTTGGTATCTGCTGGTAGCTGGTTGGTATCTGCTGGTAGCTGGTTGGTATCTGCTGGTAGCTGGTTGGTTTCTGCTGATAGCTGGTTGGTATCTTCTGGTAGCTGGTTGGTATCTGCTGGTAGCTGGTTGGTATCTGCTGGTAGCTGGTTGGTATCTTCTGGTAGCTGGTTGGTATCTGCTGGTAGCTGGTTGGTATCTGCTGGTAGCTGGTTGGTATCTGCTGGTAGCTGGTTGGTTTCTGCTGTTAGCTGGTTGGTATCTTCTGGTAGCTGGTTGGTATCTGCTGGTAGCTGGTTGGTATCTGCTGGTAGCTGGTTGGTATCTGCTGGTAGCTGGTTGGTTTCTGCTGGTAGTTGGTTGGTATCTGCTGGTAGCTGGTTGGTATCTGCTGGTAGATGGTTGGTATCTGCTGGTAGCTGGTTGGTTTCTGCTGGTAGCTGGTTGGTTTCTGCTGGTAGCTGGTTGGTTTCTGCTGGTAGTTGGTTGGTATCTGCTGGTAGCTGGTTGGTATCTGCTGGTAGATGGTTGGTATCTGCTGGTAGCTGGTTGGTTTCTCCTGGTAGATGGTTGGTATCTGCTGGTAGCTGGTTGGTTTCTGCTGGTAGCTTGTTGGTATCTGCTGGTAGCTGGTTGGTATCTGCTGGTAGCTGGTTGGTATCTGCTGGTAGCTGGTTGGTATCTGCTGGTAGCTGGTTGGTTTCTGCTGGTAGTTGGTTGGTATTTGCTGGATAGCTGGTTGGTATCTGCTGGTAGCTGGTTGGTATCTGCTGGTAGCTGGTTGTTGGTTGGTATCTGCTGGTATCTGCTGGTAGCTGGTTGGTAGTTCTGCTGGTAGCTGGTTGGTATCTGCTGGTAGCTGGTTGGTATCTGCTGGTAGCTGGTTGGTAGCTGTTTGGTATCTGCTGGTAGCTGGTTGGTATCTGATGGTAGCTGGTTGGTATCTGCTGGTAGCTGGTTGGTATCTGCTGGTAGCTGGTTGGTATCTGCTGGTAGCTGGTTGGTATCTGCTGGTAGCTGGTTGGTATCTGCTGGTAGCTGGTTGGTATCTGCTGGTAGCTGGTTGGTATCTGATGGTAGCTGGTTGGTATCTGCTGGTAGCTGGTTGGTATCTGCTGGTAGCTGGTTGGTATCTGCTGGTAGCTGGTTGGTATCTGCTGGTAGCTGGTTGGTATCTGCTGGTAGCTGGTTGGTATCTGCTGGTAGCTGGTTGGTATCTGCTGGTAGCTGGTTGGTATCTGCTGGTAGATGGTTGGTATCTGCTGGTTGGTTTCTGCTGGTAGCTTGTTGGTATCTGCTGGTAGCTGGTTGGTATCTGCTGGTAGCTGGTTGGTATCTGCTGGTAGCTGGTTGGTATCTGCTGGTAGCTGGTTGGTTTCTGCTGGTAGTTGGTTGGTATTTGCTGGTAGCTGATTGGTATCTACTGGTAGCTGGTTGGTATCTGCTGGTAGCTGGTTGGTATCTGCTGGTAGCTGGTTGGTTTCTGCTGGTAGTTGGTTGGTATCTGCTGGTAGATGGTTGGTATCTGCTGGTAGCTGGTTGGTTTCTGCTGGTAGTTGGTTGGTATCTGCTGGTAGCTGGTTGGTATCTGCTGGTAGATGGTTGGTATCTGCTGGTAGATGGTTCGAATCTGCTGGTAGCTGGTTGGTTTCTGCTGGTAGCTGGTTGGTATCTGCTGGTAGCTGGTTGGTATCTGCTGGTAGCTGGTTGGTATCTGCTGGTAGCTGGTTGGTATCTGCTGGTAGCTGGTTGGTATCTGCTGGTAGCTGGTTGGTTTCTGCTGGTAGTTGGTTGGTATTTGCTGGTAGCTGATTGGTATCTACTGGTAGCTGGTTGGTATCTGCTGGTAGCTGGTTGGTATCTGCTGGTAGCTGGTTGGTATCTGCTGGTAGCTGGTTGGTATATGCTGGTAGTTGGTTGGTATCCGCTGGTAGCTGGTTGTTTAAGTGTCTTGGTCCACTGACCATGGTGCCCCTGCTTTTCACTGGGTATATTGTACACCTCGTCCTATCTCTCACTACTGTATATTTCTGGTATATATTATCATGTACCTCTCTCTCCTCTCCTTCACAGAGTACATTTCCCAGTACTCTGAGATGTTTGCAGTAATTTAAATGTTTTATTGACTCTTATGCGCTTTTACCAGCTCTGATATTCCTCCTGCCCTGAACGGGGCCGTCAACACTGAGCAGCACTCCAGGCGAGAGACCACAAGTGACTTAAATAGTGTCACCACTGGCTCTATTTTCTGACCTTCGCAATATCTGACCTCTAAATGAGAGGCTAATTGACATTAATATACCCAAACCTTTTACATTTTCTTAAATACTATGGGATGTTCCATCTTTTGTATTCAGTATGACTTGAGTTCCTCATTCTCCCCACATCTGGGCGGTGGGAACTTGATGCCACTGAATGTTAGATTATTTTATGTAATCTACTGCAAGACTTCCTGATATATTGTCTCTTACTCTCACACAGAATCTACCAACAGACTCCTGTCTTCAAGACTCCTGGTTGTCTTCAAGACTACTGGTTGTCTTCAAGATCCCTGGCTGCCTCAGGACCCCATTCTTTCTTCAAGACCCCTGGCCGTCAAGACCCCTGGTTGTCTTCAAGACCCCTGGCTCTCTTCAAGATCCCTGGCTGCCTCAGGACCCCATTCTTTCTTCAAGACCCCTGGCCGTAAAGACCCCTGGTTGTCTTCAAGACCCCTGGCTCTCTTCAAGATCCCTGGCTGCCTCAGGACCCCATTCTTTCTTCAAGACCCCTGGCCGTCTTCAAGACCCATGGCCGTCTTCAAGACCCCTGGTTGTCTTCAAGACCCCTGGCTCTCTTCAAGATCCCTGGCTGCCTCAGGACCCCATTCTTTCTTCAAGACCCCTGGCCGTCAAGACCCCTGGTTGTCTTCAAGACCCCTGGCTCTCTTCAAGATCCCTGGCTGCCTCAGGACCCCATTCTTTCTTCAAGACCCCTGGCCGTAAAGACCCCTGGTTGTCTTCAAGACCCCTGGCTCTCTTCAAGATCCCTGGCTGCCTCAGGACCCCATTCTTTCTTCAAGACCCCTGGCCGTCTTCAAGACCCATGGCCGTCTTCAAGACCCCTGGTTGTCTTCAAGACCCCTGGCTCTCTTCAAGATCCCTGGCTGCCTCAGGACCCCATTCTTTCTTCAAGACCCCTGGCCGTCTTCAAGACCCATGGCCGTCTTCAAGACCCCTGGTTGTCTTCAAGACCCCTGGTTGTCTTCAAGACCCCTGGCTCTCTTCAAGATCCCTGGCTGCCTCAGGACCCCATTCTTTCTTCAAGACCCCTGGCCGTCTTCAAGACCCCTGGTTGTCTTCAAGACCCCTGGTTGTCTTCAAGACCCCTGGCTCTCTTCAAGATCCCTGGCTGCCTCAGGACCCCATTCTTTCTTCAAGACCCCTGGCCGTCTTCAAGACCCCTGGCCGTCTTCAAGAGAGAGCTGGACAGACACCTAAAGTCAGTACCTGGCCAGACGGGCTCTGGTTCCTACACTGGATTGCATGTGGCCAACAGTAACATCCTGGTTAATCAGACCCTGAACCACCACAAGGCCTGATCATGAATCGGGCCACGGGGGCGCTGACCCACGGAATACCCTCCAGGAAGCGGGCAGATTCAGCACCTTCGCTTCCAGGATTTTCCAGGTATAAATTATGATGTACCTTTAAAGCCTAAATTAAAGGAACTTTAGACATTTGCGGTACTCAGAAATCTGAATGAATATAACGTAGAAGGTGACTTCCAGGCTACAGGAGATATCTCTACCCTTAGTTTGTCCTTTCTTCCCACGAGGGTGAGAGGATAAAGGCAAGAAAGCCTCCCTTAATGGGTAAGACACGGAACAAGCCTAGCTTCAAGGGTATGTATCCACTGCCTTATTAAAGGAAAGTGAGTGTTAGGGAGCTCTCGGTTCCCCTCACGGTACCCTTCACTGTCCCCCTCTCCAATACCCCTCACCCCCTTCTGATATCATCTACCAGTTCAGACTGACACTACTGAAGTCTACCAGTTCAGACTGACACTACTGAAGTCTACCAGTTCAGACTGACACTACTGAAGTCTACCAGCTCTGACTGACACTACTGAAGTCTACCAGCTCTGACTGACACTACTGAAGTCTACCAGCTCAGACTGACACTACTGAAGTCTACCAGCTCTGACTGACACTACTGAAGTCTACCAGCTCTGACTGACACTACTGAAGTCTACCAGCTCAGACTGACACTACTGAAGTCTACCAGCTCTGACTGACACTACTGAAGTCTACCAGCTCAGACTGACACACATGCAACAGTAGGTATCTTTATTTCGAAACGTTTCGCCTACACAGTAGACTTCTTCAGACTGACATCTCCCAGGAGGAGACAACTAAATAATGCTTGGTATAGCAGTCTCCAGGTCTTTAACACACCTGTTTGTGAGCATTATTGGTTTAATTACTATCCAGGAACTACCATCCAGGAGGTACAACCATCCAGGAGGTACTACCACCCGGGGAAAAACCACCCGGGGGGGGTTTTACTACCACCCAAGGGGGGCAACCATCCGGGGAGGTTTTTTTACCACCCAGGAGGTACCCCACCCGGGGTACTACCACCCGGGGAGGACTACCATCCAGGGAGGTCAACCACCCAGGGAGGAAAAAAACCATCCGGGGAAGGTACTAATGAATGGGGGGAGGACACCACCCCCGGGGAGGCCCCACCATCCAGGAGGTACAACCCATCCGGGGGGAAAACCCCCCGGGAAATCCAGGGGTACTACCACCCGGGGAGGTACAAACCCAGGGGGGACAACCACCCGGGGGGTACTACTATCCAGGGGAGGTCCCAACATCCGGGAGGTACTACCATCCGGGGGGTACAACCATCCAGGGGGACACCACCCGGGGAGGTACAACCACCCCAGGATCCAAACCCAAAAGGAGGTCCCTGTAACCCCACCCGGGGAGGTACAACCATCCGGAAGGCACCACCGGGGTCCCAGGGGAGGTACTCCCAACCAGGGAGGTCCCTCCACCCGGGAGGTACTCCATCCGGGAGGTACTAAACCCAGGAGGACTACCACCCAGGAGGACCCATCCGGGAGGAACAACCATCCGGGGGGGTTTTTTTACCACCCAGGGGGTACTACCACCCAGGGGGTAAAACCCTAATCCAAAAGGAGGTACTACCATCCGGGGAGGTACTCCCCTTTCCGGAGGGTCACCATCCGGGAGGTACAACCTCCAGGAAAATTAATACCATCCGGGGAGGTACTACCACCCAAGGGAAAAGGTACAACCATCCGGGAGGTACTCCCAAACCGGGAGGTACTACCAAAAGGTAACTACCAGGGCCCCCACCCGGGGGGGTTTAAAATTTAAGTCCCAGGGAGGAACAAAACGGGGAGAAAAAAACCATCCAGGGAGGTACAACCACCCAGGAGGTACTACCATCCAGGGGGGTACCATGGGGGAAATTTTTTTAACCACCCAAAGGGGGAAAATTTTTCCACCCCGGGAGGTACATATCCGGGGAGGTACTACCATCCGGGGAGGTACAAATCAATATCCAGGGGGACTCCCATCCGAGGTACAACCACCCGGGAGGTACAACCTTTAAGGGGTCAACCATCCGGGGTATTTCAAATCCAGGAAAGGAACAACCACCCGGGGGGGTCCCTACCCCGGGAGGTACTACCTGGAATCCCAGGGGGGGGCTAAATCCGGGGGGGACTACCACCCGGGGAGGTCCCTACCACCCGGGGGGTAAAACCACCCGGGGGGTTTACAACCCCCCGGGGGGGTACTACCACCCAAAGGAGGTACAACCACCCAGGAGGTACAACCACCCAGGAGGAAACAACCATCCGGGGAGGAAACCATCCGGAGGTAAAACCCCATGGGGGGAGGCCCATCCGGGGGGGGTACTACCATCCGGGGAGGACTAAAAATCCGGGAGGACAACCACCCGGGAGGACAACCCCCTTTTAGACACCACCCAGGGGTACCACCTCCAGGGGGAAAACCACCCAGGGAGGTCCCACCATCGGGGGGGGTACTACCACCCAAGGACAACCACCCAGGGGGGGGACCCATCCGGGGATATCCAGGGAGTCAACCATCCGGGAGGTACAACCATCCCAAGGGAGGTCCCAACCATCCGGGGGGGTACTACCACCCAGGGGTACAACCATCCGGGGGGTACAACCACCCCCCCCGGGGAGGTACAACCATCCAGGGGGGTACTACCACCCGGGGAAAAGGTACTCCCAATCCGGGAGGCACCTCACCCATCCGGGAGGTACTACCATCCGGGAATCCCAATCATCCAAAGGAGGACAACCACCCGGGGAGGTACTACCACCCGGGGGGTACTCCATCCGGGAGGTCCCAACTATCCGGGAGGCAACCACCTCCCCCTTGGGAGGTACTACCACCCGGGGAAAGGTACTACCACCCGGGAGGTACTACCATCCGGGGGGGTACAACCACCCAAAAGGGGGGGTCCCAACCCATAATCCAGGGAGGTACTACCGGGGGCCCATCCGGGGGGGAAAACCACCCAAAGGAGGTACTACCATCCGGGGGGAAAAAAAACCATCCGGGAGGAACAACCATCCAAGGGGAGGCACCACCTATCCACGGGGGGTACTACCATGGGGAAGACAACCTTTCAGGAGGTACTCCACCC
This sequence comes from Cherax quadricarinatus, assembly GCF_038502225.1. NCBI lineage: Eukaryota > Metazoa > Arthropoda > Malacostraca > Decapoda > Parastacidae > Cherax > Cherax quadricarinatus. The sequence continues at coordinate 19,258 of NW_027195462.1, read as the reverse complement.
GGGAGGACTACCATCCAGGGGGCCCACAACCACCCGGGGAGGCCCCTTTACCATAAAAGGGGGTACAAACCCAATCCCAGGGGGGTACAAACCACCCGGGGGGTACTCCATCCGGGGAAAATTAAATGGGGTTTACTACCACCCCGGGTTTTTCCCACAAAAATTATACCCAGTAAAACCATGGGGGGGTCTTTCCCCAAAACCCCTCCCCGGGGGAAAAATCCGGGGGTACCCATCAAGGTTTAACCCCGGGGGTCTCCCGGGGGGTTTCCCCTCCGGGGTCTCCTGGAGGTCCCCTTTGGGGGGGCTCCTGGGGGGGTTATCCCTGGGGGGTTCCATCCGGGGAAAACCCCTGGGGTTCCATCCGGGGGGTTTCCCCTGGGGTTTTAATCCCTTGGGTCAATAGGGGACTTGGGAGGCAATCCGGGGGTTATCCCTGGGGGGGATCCTGGGGGTTATCCCTTTTCCATCCTAAAAGGGAGGGTTTCCCTGGGTTGGGGGATCCTGGGGGAAAACCCCTCCGGGAGGCACCTCCGGAGGCCCTCCGGGGGCAATCCGGGAGGTAAACCTGGGGGGGGGTTTTTCCGGGGGTCCTAGGTATTGTGTAATTTCCTAGTCCCCTGTGGGGCACCCCCAAAGAGTAAGGGGGGTACCTGGGTGTTGGGGGGTGACTGGGTGGGTGGCACCCTGGGTGTTAGGTGACGGGTGGGGTGGCACCCGGGGTTTGGGGTGACGGGTGTGGGGGCATCCGGGGTGTTGGGTGACTGGGTGGGGGGCATCCGGGGTGTTGGGGGTGACGGGGTGGGGTGGCATCCTGGGTGTTGGGGTGACTGGTGGGGGTGGATCCGGGGTGTTGGGGATTTGGGGGGGAAAAAACCCTTTGGGTGTTGGGGGTGACTGGGGGGTGGCATCCGGGGAGGACAAAACGGGGACCCCAAGTGGGGAAAATGCGGGGGTCATCCTTTTCTTAAGTGTAGGCAATTCCCGGTTTGTTAAGGGTTGTGTGGATCCTGGGAAAAAATTTTTTTTAATTTTTTTATTTTTTTAAATTTTTAAAATTTTTTAAAAAATTTTTTAATGGTTTTTGGTGCATCCGGGAAAAAAATTTTTTTAAATTTTTTTTTGAAAGGGCTGTAAACAGAACTTTTAAAAAATATTTTTATTTTTAAATTTTTAAATTTTTATTTTTTTAATTTTGTGGGTTCTTGTAAATTTTTTAAATTTTATATTAAAAAATTATTATTATTATTATTATTATTATTATTATTATTTTTATTATTATTATTATTATTATGGTCTGATAAGTTGTGTCAGGTAAAGGAAAAGTAAAATTTATTATTATTATTTTTAAATTTTTATTATTATTATTATTATTATTATTATTATCATGAGGTGTTGCGGGGGCATTTTGGGTTTTAAAGTGGAAGGTTGAAAAATTTTATTTTGTTGGGGGCGGGCGGGGGCAAGAGGCGGCAATTTGCCAGGAGGCTTTGAAAGGGGTTTTGTTTTAAAAGGGCAGGGGAGAGGCTTTGCAGAGTGTTGTACATTTTGAGGCTGGCAAAGGTTGCATGTTGAGAGGCTGTTGCAAAGGCGGGGGGGTGTTGGGGGCGGGGGTTTTTTGCAAAGTTTGTACATTTTAAAAGGCTGTTGAAAGGGGTTTTGTACAGGTTGGGGCCCAAAAAGAGTGTTGAAAAAACTTTTGCAAAGGTTGAAAAGGGGCCCCAAATTTTACTGTTGAGATTTTCAAGAGGTTGTACATTGTTGAAGCTGTTGAAAAATTTGTACAGTGTTGAGAGGCTTTTGGGGAAGTGTTGACATGTTGGGGTTTTTGAAAGAGTGGTACAAAGGTTTTAAAAGAGGTTGTACGGGTTTGAGGGGCGGGAAGAGTTTTGACAGGAGGCTGTTGCAAGTTTTGACAGTGTTGAGGCTTTTTAAGTGTTGTACAGTGTTGAGGGCTGTTAAAGATTTTTTTAAGGGGGGGCTGTTGCAAGAGTGTTTACATTGTTAAAAGGGGCGGCAAAGTTTTTACAGTGTTGAGAGGTTTTTTAAAGGTGTTTTTTTGGGAGGGCTGTTGCAATTTTTACAGGTTGAAGGCTGTTGCAAGGGGTTGCTGTTGAGGGCTTTTGAGATGTTGTACAAAAGGGGTGTTGAAAAGAGGTTGTACAGTGTTGAGAGGCTGTTAAAAGTGTTGTACATTGTTAAAGGCTTTTGCAAGATGTTGAAATGTTAGAGGCGGGCAAAGGTTGAAATTGTTGAGAGGCTGTTGAAAGATTTTTACAGGGAGAGGGTTGCAAGGGGTTTTTACAGGGAAGGGTTTTGCAAGAGTGTTGTACATTGTTGAAGGCGGAAAGAGGTTGTACAGTGTGGGAAGGCTGTTGCAAGGGTTGACATGTTAGGGCTGTTGCGAGGTTGTACAGGTTAAAAGGCTTTTGAAAGATTTGTACAGTGTTGAGAGGCCAAGTGTTGTACATGTTGGAGGGCTGTTGCAAAGTGTTTTTTTTAAGTTTAAAGGTTTGAAAGAGGTGTACAGTGTTGAGGCTGTTGAGAGTTTGTCAGTTTGAGGGGGCTGTTGCAAGGGGTTTGTACAGTGTTGAGAGGCTGTTGGGTTTTGTACATGGGAAAGGATTTTGCAAGATTTTTTTAAGTGTTGAGGCTTTTAAGTGTTGCAGTGTTGAGAGGATGTTGCAAGAGTGTTGTACAGTGTTGAGAGGCTTTTGAAAAAGGGAAGTGGAGAGGTTTGGAGTTTTTTACAGTGGAAGGCTGTTGCAGAGTGTTGTACAGGGGGGGGCTGTTAAGTTTGTGTGGAGGGGTGTTGCAGAGGTTGTACAGTGTTGAGGCTTTGAAAGTGGTAATGTTGAGAGGGTTGAAAAGTGGTACAGGTTGAAGGCTGTTGAAGGGGAATTTGTACAGGTTGGGGTGTTGCAAGTTTGCCAGTGTTGAAAGGCTGGCAAGGGGGGTTTTTCTGTTGAGGGTTGCAAAGTGTTGTCGGGTTTTGAGAGGCTTTGGGTGTTGTACAGTGTTGAGAGGCTGCCCAAAGGTTGAGTGTTGAAGGCGGGCAAAGTGTTGTCCGTTTTGGGAAGGTGCCCAAAAGTGTTGTACAGTGTTGAGGCTGTTGCAAGGTTGTACAGTGTTGAGGGGCGGAAGTGTTGTACAGTGTTGAGAGGTGTTGCAGAGTGTTGTAAGGTTGAGAGGCTGTTGGAGGTTGCAGTGTTGAGAGGCTGTTGCAAGTTTTGCAGTGTTGGGGAGGTGTTGAAAGGGGTTTTTCCCCCCGTGTTGGGGCTGTTGCAAGAGTGTTGTAAAGGTTGAGAGGCTGTTGCAAGAGTGTTGTCAGTGTTGAGGGGCTGTTCAAGTTTTGTAGTGTTGAAGGCTGTTGCAAGAGTGTTGTACAGTGTTGAGAGGCTGTTGCAAGTGTTGTACGTGGAGAGGCTGTTAAAGAGTTTTTACAGTGTTTGAGGCTGTTGAAAGAGTTTGTACAGTGTTGAGGGGGCTGTTCAAAGTTTGACAGTGTTGAGAGGTTTTAAAAGGGTTGTACAGGTTTGAGGGGCTGTTAATTTTTTTAAGGTTGAGGGCTGTTAAGAGTGTTTCAGTGTTAAAGGGGGTTTTGCAAGGGTTTGAAGTGTTTGAGAGGCTGTTGCAAGTGTTGTACAGTGTTAAAGGGCTGTTGAGGTTTTGTACATTTTGGGAGGTTTTAAGTGTGCTGTGGGAGGCTGTTGCGTTTACGTTTGGGGGCTGTTGAAAGTTTGTACAGTGTTGAGAGGTTTTTAAATTTTACGTTTGAGGGTGTTGAGAGGTTGTGTGTTGAGGCGGGAAAGAGGTGCGGGTTTTGAGAGGCTTTGCAAGAGTTTGCGTGTTGAAAAGGCTGTTCAAGAGTGTTTACATGAGAGGCTGTTGCAAAGTGTTGTACAGGGAAGCTGTTGAAGTGTTTCATTTTGGGCTGTTAAAAGGGGGTTTTACGTGTTGAGAGGCTTAAAAGGGGTTGCCCAGTGTTGAAGGCTTTTCGGTTTTTACAGTGTTAAAATTTTCAAGAGTGTTGTACAGTGTTGAGAGGTTTTAAAGATTTAAAGTGTTGAGAGCTGTTCAAGGTGTTTACATTTTAAAAGGCTGTTGATTTTAAAAATTTGAGAGGCTTTAAAAGGTTTTAAGTGTTAAAATTTCAAAGGCAGTGTTGAGAGGTGTTGCAAGTGTTGTACATGTTGAGGGGGTTTGAAAGGGGTACAGGGGGGTTTGAAAGGGATTTGTACAGTGTTGAGAGGTTTCAAGGTTTACAGTGTTGGGGGTTTTGGAGTGTTGCCGTGTTGAGAGGCTGTTGCAAGAGTGTTTACAGTTTGAGAGGCTGTTGAAGTTGTTGTCCGGTTGAAAGGCTGGAAAGTGTTGTACAGTGTTGAAGGCTTTCAGAGGTTTTGCACAGGTTGAGGGCTGTTGAAAGAGTGTTGTACGTGGAGGCGGGAGTGTTGTACAGTGTTGAGCGGCTGTTGCAGAGGTTGTACAGGGGAAGGATTTGAAAGAGGTTGTACAGTTTTGAGGCGGGCAAGTTTTGTAAGTGTTGAGGGGCTGTTGAAAGAGGTTGTACAGTGTTGAGAGGCTGTGCAAGAGGTTGTACATTGTCGAAGGCTGTTGAAAGGGTTTTTGTACATGTTAAAGGGGCTTTTGCAGGTTTGTACAGTTTTGGGCCCTTTCAAGAGTGTTGTACAGTGTTAGGGTTGCAAGAGTTTTGTACAGTGTTGAGGGCTGTGGAGTGTTGTACAGTGTTGAGAGGCGTTGAAAGGGTGTTGTACATTGTTGAGAGGCGGGCAGAGGTTGTACTTGTTAAGGCCGTTGAAAGAGTGTTGTACAGTGTTGAGGGGCTTTGAAAGAGGTTGCATTTAAAGGCGGCAAGAGGTTGCAAGTGTTGAAGCCCTTGCAAGAGTGTTGCAGTGTTGAGAGGCTTTTGGAGTGTTGTACAGTTTGAGGGCTGTTGAAAGAGGGACAGTGTTAAAGGGGCTTTAAGAGGTTGCATTGTCGAGGTGTTGGTTTTACATTTTGGAGAGACTGTTTAAAGAGTGTTGTACATTTTAAGGCTTTTGCTTTTTAAAAGTTTTTTAAGGTTTTGGAAAAGGGGTTTTTTACATTGTTGAGAGGCTTTTGCGTTTGCAGTGTTGGGGGCTGTTTGAAAATTTTTTGGGGGTTTAGAGGCTGTTGAAGTGTTTCAGTGGAGAGGCGTTGGTTTTTACAGAGTTGGGGGCTGTTGCAAAGGTTGAAAGTGTTGAGGCTGTTGAAAAGAGTGTTGAAAGTGTTGAAGGCTGTTGCAAGAGTGTTTCAGTGTTAAAGGCTGTTGAAAGGGTTGAAAAGGGAGGCTGTTGCAGAGGTTGTACAGTGTTGAGAGGCTGCCCCGGGGGTTTTTAAAAATTGAGAGGCTTTGCGAGGTTTTTACGGGAGGGCTGTTAAGATTTTGCCCGTTTTGGGAAAGGCTGTTGCAAGTGCTGAAAAGGGAAGGCTTTGAAAGAGGTTGTACAGTGTTGAGAGGTGTTGCAAGTGTTGAAAGTGTTGAGGGCTGTTGAAAGAGTGTTGTACAGTGTTGAGAGGCTGTTGCGTGTTGTACAGTGTTGAGGCTTTGAGAGTGTTGACCGTTTGAAGGCGGGCAAAGGTTGTACAGAGTTGAAGGCTGTTGCAGAGGTTGACAGGTTGAGAGGCTGTTGAAAGAGGTTAAAAGTGTTGAGAGGCTGTTGCAAGAGTGTTGACAGTGTTGAGAGGCTTTTGCAAGTGTTGTAAAAGTGTTGAAGGCTTTTAAAATTTTGTACAGGTTGAGAGGATGTTGAAAGAGTGTTGAAATTTTTGAGAGGCTTTTCCCCAAATTTTCCCGTGTTAAAGGCTTTTGCAAGTGTTGTTCCCGTGTTGAGACTTTGGAGGTTGTACAGGTTGAGGCGGGAAAATTTGTACCGTTTGAGAGGCTTTTGCAAGAGGTTGTACAGTGTTGAGGGCTGTTAAAAAGGTTGTCAGTGTTGAGGGTTTTCAAGATGCTGTACATTGTTGAGAGGCTGTTGGGGGGTTTTGACATTGTTGGGGGCCTTGCAGATTTTGTACAGTGTTAAAGGCTCAAGAGGTTGTACAGTGTTAAAGGTTTGAAAGGTTGAAATGTTAAAGACCCAAGGTTTTGCAGTGTTGAGGGGCTGTTGCAAAGGTTGTCATTTGAAGGCTTTTGAAGGTTGTACAGTTTTGAAGGCTTTTGAAAAGAGTGTTGCATTTAGAGGCTGTTTGAAGTGTTGACAGTGTTGAAGCTTTTGAAAGTTTGTACAGTGTTGATAGGCTGTTTGCAGGTTTGTACATTGTTGGGGACGGAAAAGGTGTTGTACAGTGTTGAGGGTTGAAAAGAGTGTTGTCAGTGTTGAGAGGCTTTGGGTGTTGTACAGTGTTGAGAGGCTGTTGCAAGTGTTGTCAAGTTGAGAGGTGTTGCAAGAGGTTGTACAGTGTTGAGGGCTGTTCAAGAGTGTTGTACAGTTTGAGGCTGTTGCAGAGTTTTACAGTGTTAAAAATTTTTGCAGAGTTTGTACATTTTGAGAGGATGTTGCAAGTGTTGTACAGTGTTGAGAGGATGTTGCAAGAGGTTGTACAGTGTTGAGGCTTTTGCAAGTGTTGTCCCGTGTTGGGGCTTTGGTGTTGTACAGGGGGGGCTGTTGAAAAGGTGTTGTAAGTGTTGAGAGGCTTTTGGGAAGGGTTTACATTTTGAGGGCTGTTGCAGAGTGTTGTACAGTTTTGGGGGTGTTGAAAGGGGGTTTTTCAGGGGAGAGGCTGTTGAAAAGAGTGTTGTACAGTGTTGAGAGGCTGTTGCAAGAGGTTGCAGTGTTGAGGGCTGGGAAAGGTTGAAGGTTTGAGGGGTTTTGCAAAATGTTGTATAGTGTTGGGGCTTTTCAGAGTTTGTAAGTGTTGGGGTGTTGCAAGAGTTTTGGGACCGTGTTGAGAGGCGGAAAGGTTGTTTTAAGTGTTGAGGTGTTGCAAAAAGTTTTTGTTGAGGCTGTTCAGAGTTTGACGTGTTAAAGGGCTGTTGCAAGTGTTGTACAGTGTTGAGGGGCTGTTTGCCGATTTGACCTGGGGTTTTTGAAAGGTGATGTACAGTGTTGAGAGGCTGTTGAAAGGGTTTTGTACCGGAATGTAAGTGTTGAAATTTTTAAAGGGCATTTGAGGTTGTACCGTGGAGGTTTCGGGTTTTGAATTTGAGGTTTTGAAAGGGGTTTTTATGGAGAGGCTGGAAAGTGTTTTTGGTTAAAATTTGCAAGGGTTTGCACAGTGTTGAGGCTGTTGCAAGATTTGCATGTTGGGGGGCTTTGGATGTTGCAAGTGTTGAGGCTGTGCAGAGTGTTGTACCGTTTGGGGCTGTTGCAAGTGTTGTACAGTGTTGGGGGTGTTGAAAGAGTGTTGTACAGTGTTGAGAGGCTGTTGAAGAGGTTTTACATTGTTGAAGGCTGTGAAAGAGTGTTGTCATTTTGGAGGGTTCAAATTTTTTACAGGGAGGCTGTGAAAGGGTGTTTTTTGGGTTGAGGGCTGTGCAAGGTTTGTAAATGTTGAGAGGCTGTTTGCAAAGTGTTGACAGTGTTGAAAGCTTGCAAGAGTGTTACAGTGTTGAGGTGTTGGAAGTTTGCACAGTTTAAAACTGTTAAAAAAATGTTGCACAGTGTTGAAGGCTGTTGCAAATTTTCAAGTTTAAAAGGCTTTGCAAGATTTGTTGAAGTTTGAAAAGGCCAAAGGGGTTTTACAGTGTTAAAGGGGCTTTTAAGAGGTTGCAGGTTGAGACTGTTGCAAAGTGTTGTACAGTGGAGGGGCTGTTGCAAAGGTTGTACGTGTTGAACTTTGAAAGAGTGTTGTACGTGTTAAAAGGCTTTCAAAGGTTGCCGTTTGGGGGCTTTCAAGGGTTCCCCTTTAAAAAACTGTTCGGTTGTACCTTTTGAGAGGCTGTTGAAAGAGGACCGGGGAAAAGGGTTTTGCAAGAGTGTTGAGTGTTGGGTGTTGCAAGAGGTTGTTGTACAGTCTTGAGAGGTTTGCTTTGACGTGTTTGGAGGCTGGAGAGTGTTGCAGTGTTGAGGGTTGCAAAAGTGTTGACAGTGTTGAGGGGTGTTGCAGGGGTTTGACATGGAGGCTGTTGCAAGGTGTTGCGTGTTGGGGGCTGTTGCAAGAGGTTTGCACAGTGGAAAAGGTTTTTAAAGGGGTTTTTTAAGTGTTGAGAGGCTGTTGCAAGAGTGTTGTACAGGTTGGGGGCGGGAGTTTTAAAGTGTTGAAGGCTGTTGCAGGGGTTTTTAAAGTGTTGAAGGATGTTAAAGAGTGTTGTACAGTGTTGAGGGCTGTTGAAAGATTTGTACAGTGTTGAGGTTTAAGAGTGTTGTACAGTGTTAAAGGGTTCAAAGGGACAGTGTTGAGGGGCTGTTGCAAAGTTTTTAATGTTGAGGGGCCAAAGTGTTGCCGTGTTGAGGGCTTTTGGGAGGTTGAGTTGAGAGGCTGTTGCAAGGTTGACAGTGTTGAAGGCTGTTAAAGGGTTGTACAGTGTTGAGGGCTGTTGCAAGTGTTGCACAGTGTTGGGGGCTGTTGCAAGGGCACAGTGTTGAGAGGCTGTTGCGGGTTGTACCGTGTTGAGGGTGTTGCGTGTTGCCCAGTTGAAAAATTGCAGAGGTTACAGTGTTGAAGGCTTTGCAAGGTTGTACCGGTTGAGGGGCGGTCAAAAATTTGAGGGAGGCTTTGCAAGTTTTCACGTGTTGAGGCTTTTGAAAGAGGTTGCACGGGTTTTGAGAGGCTGTTGCAAGAGTGTTGTACAGTGTTGAGAGGCTGTTGCAAGAGTGTTGTACAGTGTTGAGAGGCTGTTGCAAGAGTGTTGTACAGTGTTGAGAGGCTGTTGCAAGAGTGTTGTACAGTGTTGAGAGGCTGTTGCAAGAGTGTTGTACAGTGTTGAGAGGCTGTTGCAAGAGTGTTGTACAGTGTTGAGAGGTTGTTGCAAGAATCTACATTGTGGTATATTAATGTATGCAGTAAGACCACAGTAAACAGGTGACATCACAAAATGCCTATGAAACACTGAAAAATTAGGAGTTTCCTTGATTTCTCTAATTGTCAAGGTCCTGTTCTTGATACTACGAGCACTCACCTGAGGAATTTGATTTTTACAGTTTTTCACAGAGGAATAAGATCAAGGACACACACAGGAATAAGATCAAGGACACACACACACACACAGGAATAAGATCAGGGACACACACACACAGGAATAAGATCAGGGACACACACACACACACACACACACACACACACACACACACTGGAACATCAAGGACACACACACACACACACACACACACACACACACACACACACACACACACACACACACACACACACACACACACACACACACACACACTGCAACAACATCAAGGACACACACACAGGAACAACATCAAGGACACATGCAGATCAACCTTCTCTGTCACATTTTTAATGTGTGTGTGTTGATGTCGACACCTTTGTACATTGTACATTGTAATTCCCAAGTAACAGTAACAACAGTACTGTTGGAAAGTAACACTGAAACTGAGGTAATTCCCAAGTAACAGTAACAACAGTACTGTTGGAAGGTAACACTGAAACTGAGGTAATTCCCAAGTAACATTACAATAGTTACATTGAGGGAACACCAGCAACACTGCTGATGTTGCCACAATGTAACTATCATATAGAATAGTGTAGCAACACTGCTGGTGTTCCCACAATGTAACTATCATATAGAATAGTGTAGCAACACTGCTGGTGTTCCCACAATGTAACTATCATATAGAATAGTGTAACAACACTGCTGGTGTTCCCACAATGTAACTATCATATAGAATAGTGTAGCAACACTGCTGGTGTTGCCACAATGTAACTATCATATAGAATAGTGTAGCAACACTGCTGGTGTTCCCACAATGTAACTATCATATAGAATAGTGTAGCAACACTGCTGATGTTCCCACAATGTAACTATCATATAGAATAGTGTAGCAACACTGTTGGTGTTACCACAATGTAACTATCATATAGAATAGTGTAGCAACACTGCTGGTGTTCCCACAATGTAACTATCATATAGAATAGTGTAGCAACACTGCTGATGTTCCCACAATGTAACTATCATATAGAATAGTGTCGCAACACTGCTGGTGTTGCCACAATGTAACTATCATATAGAATAGTGTAACAACACTGCTGGTGTTGCCACAATGTAACTATCATATAGAATAGTGTAGCAACACTGCTGGTGTTCCCACAATGTAACTATCATATAGAATAGTGTAACAACACTGCTAGTGTTCCCACAATGTAACTATTCTATAGAATAGTGTAGCAACACTGCTGGTGTTCCCACAATGTAACTATCATATAGAATAGTGTAACAACACTGCTAGTGTTCCCACAATGTAACTATTCTATAGAATAGTGTAGCAACACAACACTGCTGGTGTTCCCACAATGTAACTATCATATAGAATAGTGTAGCAACACTGCTGATGTTCCCACAATGTAACTATCATATAGAATAGTGCAGCAACACTGCTGGTGTTCCCACAATGTAACTATCATATAGAATAGTGTTGCAACACGGCTGGTGTTCCCACAATGTCACTATCATATAGAATAGTGTAGCAACACTGCTGGTGTTGCCACAATGTAACTATCATATAGAATATTGTAGCAACACTGCTGATGTTCCCACAATGCAACTATCATATAGAATAGTGTAGCAACACTGCTGGTGTTGCCACAATGTAACTATCATATAGAATAGTGTAGCAACACTGCTGGTGTTGCCACAACGTAACTATCATATAGAATAATGTAGCAACACTGCTGGTGTTCCCACAATGTAACTATCATATAGAATAGTGTAGCAACACTGCTGGTGTTCCTACAATGTAACTATCATATAGAATAGTGTAGCAACACTGCTGGTGTTCCCACAATGTAACTATCATATAGAATAGTGTAGCACCACTGCTGTTGTTCCCACAATGTAACTATCATATATAGTGTTCCCACAATGTAAATATCATATAGAATAGTGTAGCAACACTGCTGGTGTTCCCACAATGTAACTATCATATAGAATAGTGTAGCAACACTGCTGGTGTTCCCACAATGTAACTATCATATAGAATAGTGTAGCAACACTGCTGGTGTTCCCACAATGTAACTATCATATAGAATAGTGTAGCAACACTGCTGGTGTTCCCACAATGTAACTATCATATAGAATAGTGTAGCAACACTGCTGGTGTTCCCACAATGTAACTATCATATAGAATAGTGTAGCAACACTGCTGGTGTTCCCACAATGTAACTATCATATAGAATAGTGTAGCAACACTGCTGGTGTTCCCACAATGTAACTATCATATAGAATAGTGTAGCAACACTGCTGGTGTTCCCACAATGTAACTATCATATAGAATAGTGTAGCAACACTGCTGGTGTTCCCACAATGTAACTATCATATAGAATAGTGTAGCAACACTGCTGGTGTTCCCACAATGTAACTATCATATAGAATAGTGTAGCAACACTGCTGGTGTTCCCACAATGTAACTATCATATAGAATAGTGTAGCAACACTGCTGGTGTTCCCACAATGTAACTATCATATAGAATAGTGTAGCAACACTGCTGGTGTTCCCACAATGTAACTATCATATAGAATAGTGTAGCAACACTGCTGGTGTTGCCACAATGTAACTATCATATAGAATAGTGTAGCAACACTGCTGGTGTTCCCACAATGTAACTATCATATAGAATAGTGTAGCAACACTGCTGGTGTTCCCACAATGTAACTATCATATAGAATAGTGTAGCAACACTGCTGGTGTTCCCACAATGTAACTATCATATAGAATAGTGTAGCAACACTGCTGGTGTTCCCACAATGTAACTATCATATAGAATAGTGTAGCAACACTGCTGGTGTTCCCACAATGTAACTATCATATAGAATAGTGTAGCAACACTGCTGGTGTTCCCACAATGTAACTATCATATAGAATAGTGTAGCAACACTGCTGGTGTTCCCACAATGTAACTATCATATAGAATAGTGTAGCAACACTGCTGGTGTTCCCACAATGTAACTATCATATAGAATAGTGTAGCAACACTGCTGGTGTTCCCACAATGTAACTATCATATAGAATAGTGTAGCAACACTGCTGGTGTTCCCACAATGTAACTATCATATAGAATAGTGTAACAACACTGCTGGTGTTCCCACAATGTAACTATCATATAGAATAGTGTAGCAACACTGCTGGTGTTCCCACAATGTAACTATCATATAGAATAGTGTAGCAACACTGCTGGTGTTCCCACAATGTAACTATCATATAGAATAGTGTAGCAACACTGCTGGTGTTCCCACAATGTAACTATCATATAGAATAGTGTAGCAACACTGCTGGTGTTCCCACAATGTAACTATCATATAGAATAGTGTAGCAACACTGCTGGTGTTCCCACAATGTAACTATCATATAGAATAGTGTAGCAACACTGCTGGTGTTCCCACAATGTAACTATCATATAGAATAGTGTAGCAACACTGCTGGTGTTCCCACAATGTAACTATCATATAGAATAGTGTAGCAACACTGCTGGTGTTCCCACAATGTAACTATCATATAGAATAGTGTAGCAACACTGCTGGTGTTCCCACAATGTAACTATCATATAGAATAGTGTAGCAACACTGCTGGTGTTCCCACAATGTAACTATCATATAGAATAGTGTAGCAACACTGCTGGTGTTGCCACAATGTAACTATCATATAGAATAGTGTAGCAACACTGCTGGTGTTCCCACAATGTAACTATCATATAGAATAGTGTAGCAACACTGCTGGTGTTCCCACAATGTAACTATCATATAGAATAGTGTAGCAACACTGCTGGTGTTCCCACAATGTAACTATCATATAGAATAGTGTAGCAACACTGCTGGTGTTCCCACAATGTAACTATCATATAGAATAGTGTAGCAACACTGCTGGTGTTCCCACAATGTAACTATCATATAGAATAGTGTAGCAACACTGCTGGTGTTCCCACAATGTAACTATCATATAGAATAGTGTAGCAACACTGCTGGTGTTCCCACAATGTAACTATCATATAGAATAGTGTAGCAACACTGCTGGTGTTCCCACAATGTAACTATCATATAGAATAGTGTAGCAACACTGCTGGTGTTCCCACAATGTAACTATCATATAGAATAGTGTAGCAACACTGCTGGTGTTCCCACAATGTAACTATCATATAGAATAGTGTAGCAACACTGCTGGTGTTCCCACAATGTAACTATCATATAGAATAGTGTAGCAACACTGCTGGTGTTCCCACAATGTAACTATCATATAGAATAGTGTAGCAACACTGCTGGTGTTCCCACAATGTAACTATCATATAGAATAGTGTAGCAACACTGCTGGTGTTCCCACAATGTAACTATCATATAGAATAGTGTAGCAACACTGCTGGTGTTCCCACAATGTAACTATCATATAGAATAGTGTAGCAACACTGCTGGTGTTCCCACAATGTAACTATCATATAGAATAGTGTAGCAACACTGCTGGTGTTCCCACAATGTAACTATCATATAGAATAGTGTAGCAACACTGCTGGTGTTCCCACAATGTAACTATCATATAGAATAGTGTAGCAACACTGCTGGTGTTCCCACAATGTAACTATCATATAGAATAGTGTAGCAACACTGCTGGTGTTCCCACAATGTAACTATCATATAGAATAGTGTAGCAACACTGCTGGTGTTCCCACAATGTAACTATCATATAGAATAGTGTAGCAACACTGCTGGTGTTCCCACAATGTAACTATCATATAGAATAGTGTAGCAACACTGCTGGTGTTCCCACAATGTAACTATCATATAGAATAGTGTAGCAACACTGCTGGTGTTCCCACAATGTAACTATCATATAGAATAGTGTAGCAACACTGCTGGTGTTCCCACAATGTAACTATCATATAGAATAGTGTAGCAACACTGCTGGTGTTCCCACAATGTAACTATCATATAGAATAGTGTAGCAACACTGCTGGTGTTCCCACAATGTAACTATCATATAGAATAGTGTAGCAACACTGCTGGTGTTCCCACAATGTAACTATCATATAGAATAGTGTAGCAACACTGCTGGTGTTCCCACAATGTAACTATCATATAGAATAGTGTAGCAACACTGCTGGTGTTCCCACAATGTAACTATCATATAGAATAGTGTAGCAACACTGCTGGTGTTCCCACAATGTAACTATCATATAGAATAGTGTAGCAACACTGCTGGTGTTCCCACAATGTAACTATCATATAGAATAGTGTAGCAACACTGCTGGTGTTCCCACAATGTAACTATCATATAGAATAGTGTAGCAACACTGCTGGTGTTCCCACAATGTAACTATCATATAGAATAGTGTAGCAACACTGCTGGTGTTCCCACAATGTAACTATCATATAGAATAGTGTAGCAACACTGCTGGTGTTCCCACAATGTAACTATCATATAGAATAGTGTAGCAACACTGCTGGTGTTCCCACAATGTAACTATCATATAGAATAGTGTAGCAACACTGCTGGTGTTCCCACAATGTAACTATCATATAGAATAGTGTAGCAACACTGCTGGTGTTCCCACAATGTAACTATCATATAGAATAGTGTAGCAACACTGCTGGTGTTCCCACAATGTAACTATCATATAGAATAGTGTAGCAACACTGCTGGTGTTCCCACAATGTAACTATCATATAGAATAGTGTAGCAACACTGCTGGTGTTCCCACAATGTAACTATCATATAGAATAGTGTAGCAACACTGCTGGTGTTCCCACAATGTAACTATCATATAGAATAGTGTAGCAACACTGCTGGTGTTCCCACAATGTAACTATCATATAGAATAGTGTAGCAACACTGCTGGTGTTCCCACAATGTAACTATCATATAGAATAGTGTAGCAACACTGCTGGTGTTCCCACAATGTAACTATCATATAGAATAGTGTAGCAACACTGCTGGTGTTCCCACAATGTAACTATCATATAGAATAGTGTAGCAACACTGCTGGTGTTCCCACAATGTAACTATCATATAGAATAGTGTAGCAACACTGCTGGTGTTCCCACAATGTAACTATCATATAGAATAGTGTAGCAACACTGCTGGTGTTCCCACAATGTAACTATCATATAGAATAGTGTAGCAACACTGCTGGTGTTCCAGAATGTAACTATCATATAGAATAGTGTAGCAACACTGCTGGTGTTCCCACAATGTATCATATAGAATAGTGTAGCAACACTGCTGGTGTTCCCACAATGTAACTATCATATAGAATAGTGTAGCAACACTGCTGGTGTTCCCACAATGTAACTATCATATAGAATAGTGTAGCAACACTGCTGGTGTTCCCACAATGTAACTATCATATAGAATAGTGTAGCAACACTGCTGGTGTTCCCACAATGTAACTATCATATAGAATAGTGTAACAACACTGCTGGTGTTCCCACAATGTAACTATCATATAGAATAGTGTAGCAACACTGCTGGTGTTCCCACAATGTAACTATCATATAGAATAGTGTAGCAACACTGCTGGTGTTCCCACAATGTAACTATCATATAGAATAGTGTAGCAACACTGCTGGTGTTCCCACAATGTAACTATCATATAGAATAGTGTAGCAACACTGCTGGTGTTCCCACAATGTAACTATCATATAGAATAGTGTAGCAACACTGCTGGTGTTGCCACAATGTAACTATCATATAGAATAGTGTAGCAACACTGCTGGTGTTCCCACAATGTAACTATCATATAGAATAGTGTAGCAACACTGCTGGTGTTCCCACAATGTAACTATCATATAGAATAGTGTAGCAACACTGCTGGTGTTCCCACAATGTAACTATCATATAGAATAGTGTAGCAACACTGCTGGTGTTCCCACAATGTAACTATCATATAGAATAGTGTAGCAACACTGCTGGTGTTCCCACAATGTAACTATCATATAGAATAGTGTAGCAACACTGCTGGTGTTCCCACAATGTAACTATCATATAGAATAGTGTAGCAACACTGCTGGTGTTCCCACAATGTAACTATCATATAGAATAGTGTAGCAACACTGCTGGTGTTCCCACAATGTAACTATCATATAGAATAGTGTAGCAACACTGCTGGTGTTCCCACAATGTAACTATCATATAGAATAGTGTAGCAACACTGCTGGTGTTCCCACAATGTAACTATCATATAGAATAGTGTAGCAACACTGCTGGTGTTCCCACAATGTAACTATCATATAGAATAGTGTAGCAACACTGCTGGTGTTCCCACAATGTAACTATCATATAGAATAGTGTAGCAACACTGCTGGTGTTCCCACAATGTAACTATCATATAGAATAGTGTAGCAACACTGCTGGTGTTCCCACAATGTAACTATCATATAGAATAGTGTAGCAACACTGCTGGTGTTCCCACAATGTAACTATCATATAGAATAGTGTAGCAACACTGCTGGTGTTCCCACAATGTAACTATCATATAGAATAGTGTAGCAACACTGCTGGTGTTGCTACAATGTAACTATCATATAGAATAGTGTAGCAACACTGCTGGTGTTCCCACTATGTAACTATCATATAGAATAGTGTAGCAACACTGCTGGTGTTCCCAATTTTGGAGAGTACAACGTATCATCAATGGTATACCTTGTTAGAAATACTTAGAAGAACATTGTAAAAGGCCTTCACGACAATGCTAGAATCAACTCACACCCAGCACTATAGCAGGCCTACTGTACTATTCTAGACAGGTTCAGCTCAAACCCAACACTGGAGCAGGCTTACTGGACCATGCCAGGCAGATTAAACTCACACCCAGCACTGTAGCAGGCCTACTGGTCCATGCTAGGCAGGTTCAACCCACACCCAGCACTGTAGCAGGCTTACTGGACCATGCCAGGCAGATTAAACTCACACCCAAAACTGTAGCAGGCCTACTGGTCCATGCTAGGCAGGTTCAACCCACACCCAGCAATGTAGCAGGCTTACTGGACCATGCCAGGCAGATT
Source organism: Cherax quadricarinatus (assembly GCF_038502225.1). NCBI lineage: Eukaryota > Metazoa > Arthropoda > Malacostraca > Decapoda > Parastacidae > Cherax > Cherax quadricarinatus. Next base: position 2,103 of record NW_027195462.1, on the reverse strand, counting down.
CAACTCACACCCAACACTGTAGCAGGCCTACTGGTCCATGCTAGGCAGGTTCAACCCACACCCAGCACTGTAGCAGGCTTACTGGACCATGCCAGGCAGATTCAACTCACACCCAACACTGTAGCAGGCCTACTGGTCCATGCTAGGCAGATTCAACCCACACCCAACACTGTAGCAGGCCTACTGGACCGTGCTAGGTAGATTCACCTCACACCCAGCACTGTTGCAGGCTTACTAGGCCATGCTAGGCAGGTTCAACTGACACCCAACACTGTAGCAGGCCTACTGGGCCATGCTAGGCAGGTTCAACTCACACCCAACACTGTAGCAGAACTACTTGACCATTCTAGGTAGGTTCAATTCACACGCAACACTGTAGGAGGCCTACTGGATCATGCTAGGCAGGTTCAATTCACACCCTGCACTGTAGCAGGCCTACTGAACCATTCTAGACAGGTTCACCTCACATCCAGCACTGTAGCAGGCCTACTGGACCATGCTAGGCAGGTTCAACTCACACCCAACACTGTAGCGGGCCTACTGAACCATTCTAGACAGATTCAACTCACATCCAGCACTGTAGCAGGCCTACTGGACCATGCTAGACAGGTTCATCTCACACCCAACACTGTAGCAGGCCCACTGGACCATGCTAGGCAGGTTCAACTCACATCCAGCACTGTAGCAGGCTTTCTGAACCATGCTAGGCAGGTTCACCTCACACCCAACACTGAAGTAGGCCTACTGGACCATTGTAGACAGGTTCAACTTACACCCAACACTGTAGCCGGCCTACTGGGCCATGCTAGGCAGGTTCCACTCACACCCAACACTGCAGTAGGCCTACTGGCATTTCCAAAAGTATTTTAGGCATAAACATCAGATTTTTCTGTACACTCCAATAATTCCAGAATTCACACCGTCTAAAAATATCGAATTAATAAAGAATTTTAAAATATAAAAATTTTTACACTTAAAATATTTAAATAACACTTGTCGACATTTCAGGAGGTATAAATGGTCCAGTGTCGACATTTCAGGAGGTATAAATGGTCCAGTGTCGACATTTCAGGAGGTATAAATGGTCCAGTGTCGACATTTCAGGAGGTATAAATGGTCCAGTGTCGACATTTCAGTAGACATGACACATTATATACATCTCCGGAGACATGAATTACATTTAGCAACATGTGTGACAGGACTTGAGGCATCTCGTCAACATTAGTGAAGAAAGAATTAACACTTTTTAACCCCCTAGAGCAACACTTTTTAACCCCCTGGAGCAACACTTCTCAACATTTTAACACCGAGTGTTGGAACACACACACACGTTGTTAATTGTTGCACTTCACGACACACTGTGTGACACATCAATGTATCCAAACATGTGTCATGGATGGGACAGTCTCTACAGAGGAAGAGAAGCAGTAGAGAGGTGACTGTTGAGAGGCAGCAGAGAGGTGGCTGTAGAGAGGCAGTAGAGAGGTAGTAGAGAGGCAGTAGAGAGATGACTGTAGAGAGGCAGTAGAGAGGTAGTAGAGAGGTAGTAGAGAGGTAGAGAGGCAGTAGAGAGATGACTGTAGAGAGGTAGCTGTAGAGAGGCAGTAGAGAGGTGGGTGTAGAGAGGTAGCAGTAGAGAGGTGACTGTAGAGAGGTGGCAGTAGAGAGGCAGTAGAGAGGTGACTGTTGAGAGGCAGTAGAGAGGTAGTAGAGAGGCAGTAGAGAGGTAGAGAGGCAGTAGAGAGATGACTGTAGAGAGGCAGTAGAGAGGCAGTAGAGAGGTAGTAGAGAGGTAGAGAGGCAGTAGAGAGATGACTGTAGAGAGGCAGTAGAGAGGCAGTAGAGAGGTAGTAGAGAGGTAGAGAGGCAGTAGAGAGATGACTGTAGAGAGGCAGTAGAGAGGCAGTAGAGAGGTAGTAGAGAGGTAGAGAGGCAGTAGAGAGATGACTGTAGAGAGGTAGCTGTAGAGAGGCAGTAGAGAGGTGACTGTAGAGAGATGGCAGTAGAGAGGCAGTAGAGAGGTGGGTGTAGAGAGGTAGCAGTAGAGAGGTGACTGTACAGAGGTGGCAGTAGAGAGGCAGTAGAGAGGTGACTGTAGAGAGG